>NC_080081.1:47076277-47241331 GCF_949987535.1 Balaenoptera acutorostrata
CCAGCCCTAGTGTTAGTGAGGTGGCAGGTTCATGATCAGATGGGGGTATAGAGAATCTGACAAAGTATTAATAATGGGAGAAAAGAGCACATGAAGTAGAAAATGACTGAGTCAGGCTTATATACATTCTGTGTTTGGAACTGGGCACTCAGTGAAAAGGGGGCTAGATCAGAAGAGTCAGAGGAGAGACAGAAGAGTATAGGAAATGAAGTTGTACCTTCCTGATGACCATCTGCTACGTTAGATGCAGATAGCAACCTACTAGTCAGTTCAGGATATGAGGGAGATATCCCCCTGCTATGTGTTGGAGCCAAGGCCTTAGAAAACCAACTAGTAAGAACTCATTGCAAACAAGGGACATCCAAAGGAAACCCCATCCCAGGAACTAATAGAGGAGATTTCTGGGCATCGAGTGTCCAGGTCCTGGCTGTGTTCAAAGACAGGTAGGTGTCAGCTTTACAGTTATGGGTGTTCTACTAGCTTTGAAGGAGGAACCCAGAGAGCAGATGTAAGGACAGATATGGTGGCCTGGCACCCCAGATATAAGGCATCAAGTGACAGTCATATTATCTGGCAGGACCTGGAAGGATGAACTTAATCCCACATCAAGACAGAAGCTCAGTCACATAAACTGT
Source organism: Balaenoptera acutorostrata (assembly GCF_949987535.1). Lineage (NCBI taxonomy): Eukaryota > Metazoa > Chordata > Mammalia > Artiodactyla > Balaenopteridae > Balaenoptera > Balaenoptera acutorostrata. Next base: position 47,076,913 of record NC_080081.1, read on the forward strand.
ACAAACACATCCAGAGACTTTGGCCCAGTAGGCACAAAGCTTTCCAGAATTCATGCAGCCATACTGGTTCCAGATTTGCAGCTGCTATGTTATTTCCATAATCTTTACCATTTACTTGTACCCAACCTTTTTACAAAGGACATCTACATGTTATCAAACATGGCAAGGATAGCTGATTGTTCACCAAAGACTCTGGTTCACCCATTCAGCGTATATAGCTGTTGCCAAGAAACAGATGCCCAACCAAAGATCACATTTCTTAGTCCTCTTGCCTCAAAGTGGTATCATGTGAATGGTTCATACCAAGCAGACTGACGTGTGTCACTTCCAGCCACGCTGCTTGAGAAGCAAATGTGCCCACTCCATCCTCTCATTATCCATTTGCCACTGGGCACAGAGGACTGTGCAACCCTAAGAGGAGGCTGAGCCACATAATGAAAGCAGCTTCAGTCCCTGAATCACCATGAGGAAGGCAGCCCACCAGCCGGGAACACCAGCACTGAATGGCTGTGCAAGCAAAATATGAACTTCTTCTTTGCAAAGCCAGAGAAAGACGTAGCAGCTGCAAATAGTACTCTAACCAATACGCTGAAACACATACCACACAATGAAAATCATAAAATGAGAAGATCCGGGCACAGGGAAAATGTATAAAGCCAAAATTTAATGTTAGTACACAGCTATAGGTGCCTAAGATTAGCAGTGTTTCCATCAGATGTAAACAAACCAGATGCTAGAACGAGATGTATCTGGCTTGAAGAGTTTCTTACCGGGATCCTCAGAAAGGGAAGCCTGTGATGTAATGGACAACTAGAGGATTGATTACAAGGCATGTTCTAGAGTCTGGAAGTCTGGCTTCCAATACTGGCTTTGCAACGTTCTGGCTTACTCAGGCAGGTTAACCAACCTTTCAAAGCTTCCATTTTCTGAACTATAAAGTGAGGATAAAAAACATTTCATAAGATTGTTTTAAGAATGAAATAAAAATAATCCACATAAAATGCTTGAAAAAGTTCATTCTACATAATGCTAAATGAATGTGCTAAATAAAGCTGAAGCCATCATCCATGTTATTATTTTTTTTAAACCATAAGTCTGGCTATTAGAAATGATAATGAGTTCCATATCTCTGAAGTATTAGAATAAAGAAACCCAGATCCTAATTGACATTGCCTGACACCTGGGAAAGATTAGGAGGTGGGTGCCAATCAGATGTCATAGTTCAGAGCTGCTCTGTGGCATGTCAGAAGCAGACTCTCTTCCACGCCCCAAGTACACGTGGCAGGGTTCCAGACTTCACCTGCCAATGGATAAGGCTTCTAATGCTCATCTCCTGCCTTACTGAGGATTAACCTGGATAGAACTGGCCCCTATCTCACAGACAGTAGGGCCTGAAAATGAGTGGAATTAGGGAACACAATGACTGACCTTAACGGGCCTTCAAGGACAAGAATTTGAAGTCCTTTATAATGCAGTTAATCCTCCCACAAAATCAGAAAACTACATCAAAGTATATTATTTCTGCAACGGACTGAAAATGCATATGTTGAAAGCACAACCTGCAAGGTGATGGTACAGGAAGGTGGGGCCTTTGGGAAGTAATTGGATCATAAAGGCAGAGACCTCATAAACGGGGTTAATGTCCTTACAAAAAGAGACCCTAGAGAGAAACCTTGTCCTTCCACCATGTGCAGTTAACGGCAAAAACACCTCCATCTATGAATCAGAAAGTAGGCCCTCACCAGGCACCAAATTTGCCCATGCCTTGATCTCTGACTTTCCAGCCTCCAGAACTGTGAGAAATAAATTTCTGTTGTTATAAGTCAGTGTGGCTATGGTATTTTGTTATAACAGCCCAAACTGAGTAAGGCAATTTTCTAATCCTTTCATCAGTGTTATGAGTTTGAATTTTTCTTCCTTCCAAGGAAAAGTAGGTAGTGGTCTGATGACATGCAGCCATGCACCAGAGATGGTGGAGACATCCATCTCTAGGACACATGGTCCCTTTCCATAGACGTGTCCCTAATTAGAATCCCTCCCACCTCTCAGCTTTGAAGGATTAGACAATGAAAACTACACACACACACACGCACACTCGAAAAGTCCAAGGTCCAAGTCACCTGTCATCCTTCAGGATGTGATTTTCTTCATCATCTAACTGTCTTCCCCTGAAGAACAAATTATGCTGCCTTGAAATGAACGCTAAATATCTGCTCATCACAATGAGCTTAAATGAAGCAGTGATTTAAGTTGTTCTTATGTGTATAACCCATGATCTTTATTAGAGTTTACTTTGCATAATTACCTCAAGGAACTATGATAAGCCCAGATCTTTTTCTGAGCCTTGATTCATTGTGTGTTGCTTTGCCCAAGGAAGTAAATATAAATTGGAAGATTTTGCCAAGCTCCCTAGATTCCTGAATTATCCTCTACAAAGAGAGAAGCATAGCATCCTGGAACTCTTTGGGTATCTGAGAATACACTCTGAGCCAAAGGAGAAATCAACAGATCATTTATCTGCTTCAGAGAAAAAGAGAAAGTTGCTGAGGGGGCAGTTAAGATTATGACAGTGAGTATTTATATAGATTTGTTTTCCCAAAGCTAATCTATAGGACTCTGAACAGTGAGTGTCCTTAAAAGAGCTGTTACTTGGAATAACCATAACCTAAAAGAACTGTGGGAAAAAGCAGGTTATCTTAGAGGATATGGCTGATACCCTGCCACAAATTCTCCTCTGGGAAAGTCACAGAGAATGAGAGAGAGTTTGAAGGGTTGAGAGACACAGGAAATAGAAGAAGGGCCTGAAAGAGTGAGACAGTTTGAGGAGATGACAAACACAAATGTATGGTCAGACCACTCAAGATGGCTGCTCTCTTGCTCTCTGTACATCCCCTGCCCAACCAGTGCCTGCCTCACCTACACTCTACTCACCTGATTGACCTTCTTACATACTTGCCCCAGGCCTCAGCTAGTGATTGTTCTAACTTTAGCCACTATGATAGCTTATCAAAGGGGCAGTGAGAGGCATACTCCTCTGTTGGTTTCCCTGGTAACTTCTGAGCTCCAGTAATGGTAACCTCCCCTTACCCCCAGGAGCAAAGACTGCTACCATGTCCTGCCCACCATCTGCCACACATGGTGGGATGTTGCTCCAGGACCTTGCTTCAGACGTGTAAGATCCCCCATCCACTAAACCATTGATAACTCTGTCGCTGACTCCGGGCTCTTTCTTTGGTCTTGAAGCTGGGCAAGCACAAGATATCTGATGCTGCCCCCAAATAAAGAGAAACCCCAAGGAAATGCCCCCTTGGCCCATCCAGGATTGTCTTAGAGAGATGAGACAAGGCTTTCAGCTAAGAATGGCCTTGGCGCCTGAAAGCCCCAATCTCACTTTCTATAGAACAGTCACTCCTCAGGCAAAAGGAAACGTTAGCTTCCCTTTTTTATGTGCATTCAAGGAGAAAGAAGTTTGTCCCTAGGAGAAATAAAATACTAAATATGTATTCATTATATACCTTGGAGAATTTTAAATTCCAGAAGTTCTGGCAGGAGTTCAATCATAAGATTCCTAGTAAAAGATGTGTCACAGAAAACAAGCGTTTCTTTGATCTCAAAGAATCTCTCATCAATAAAGCAGAGTTACCCTATTGAATCCCAGTTTTAATTTCTAATAGGAAAGTATAATCAAAACCCAAGTGGTTTGGGGCAGCTGGAAAAATCATAAGAGGTTATCTAATCCAGTGGTTTTCACTTGGTAGATGGAGGTTCAGGGGGTCAGCAGAGAAGCATCAACAACCACCTCACCTTATAATTGAGGAATCTCACCCAGAGAGGTTAAGTGATAGACCAGGTTTGTCATAAATGAGCTAGAGCCACAACTCAGGTTTCTTGGTGTCTGACATTCCACCCACCATGTCACCTGCTTATCATGTCCTATATGATTGTTTTTTCCATATAATTTCTTTCTCAGAGCTCTTTATTCAGATTTTCTGAAATTCTCAGGCTAAAAAGCATAGCTCAAAGTGTATACACTTAGCTTAGAGTAAATAGGACCAGGCATATCCCATAAACATAAGCTTCCATTAGAAAGCTTTAGAACCACAATTTTTTTTCGTTCTGTTGAATGTAGGTTCAACAGAACGAAAAAAAAAAAAAAATCAGTGTGAAAGTTCCAAGATCTAGATTCCCATACAAATCTTCTCCAGCTTAATTTTAAGGCTATTTCACATTTCGGTAGGATTGACTGTCACACATGTGACTTGAGGTGATTATTACTCAAAGCCAACTCCTCCTTTATTGAAGTAGTTATCAACATTTTGGATTTGCATTTCTCTAATAATTAGTGATGTTGAGCAGCTTTTCATGTTCCTCTTGGCCATCTGTATGTCTTCTTTGGAGAAATGTCTATTTAGGTCTTCTGCCCATTTTATCATTGGGTTGTTTGTTTTTTCAATATTGAGCTGCATGAGCTATTTATATATTTTGGAGATTAATCCTTTGTCCTTTGATTCATTTGCAAATATTTTCTCCCATTCGTCTTGTTTATAGCTTCCTTTGCTGTGGAAAAGCTTTTAAGTTTCATCAAGTCCCATTTGTTTATTTTTGTTTCTATTTCCATTACTCTAGGAGGTGGGTCAAAAAAGATCTTGCTTCAAAGAGTGTTCTTCCTGTGTTTTCCTCTAAGAGTTTTATAGTGTATTGTCTTACATTTAGGTCTTTAATCAATTTTAGGTTTATTTTTGTGTATGGTGGTAGGAAGTGTTCTAATTTCATTCTTTAAGATATAGCTGCCCAGTTTTCCAAACACCACTTACTGAAGAGAATGTCTTTTCTCCATTGTATATCCTTGCCTCCTTTGTCATAGATTTCTTGACCATAGGTGCGTAGGTTTATCTCTGGGCTTTCTATCCTGTTCCACTGATCTATATTTCTGTTTCTGTGCCAGTACCATATTGTTTTGATTACTGTAGTTTTGTACTATAGTCTGAAATCAGGGAGTCTGATTCCTCCAGCTCCATTTTTCTTTCTCAAGATTGCTTTGGCTATTTGGGGTATTTTGTGTCTGCATACAAATTTTAAGATTTTTTTTTCTAGTTCTGTGCAAAATGCCATTGGCAATTTGACAGTGATTGCATTGAATCTGTAGATTGTTATGGGTAGTAGAGTCATTTTCACAATATTGATTCTTCCATTCCAAGAATATGGTTTATCTCTCCATCTTTTTTTGTCATCTTTGATTTCTTTCATCAGTGTCTTACAGTTTTCTGAGTACAGGAGTTTTACCTCCTTCAGTAGGTTTATTCCTAGGTATTTTATTCCTTTTGTTAGAATGGTGAATGGGATTGCTTCCTTAATTTCTCTTTCTGATTTTTCATTGTTAGTGTATAGGAATGCAAGAGATTTCTGTGCATTAATTTTGTATCCTGCAACTTTACCAAATTCATTGATTAGCTCTACTAGTTTTCTGGTGGCATCTTTAGGATTATCTATATATAGTATCATGTCATGAGAAAAGAGTGACAGTTTTACTTCTTCTTTTCCAATTTGTGCTCCTTTTATTTCTTTTTCTTCTCTGATTGCCATGACTAGGACTTCCAAAACTATGTTGAATATTAGTGGTGAGAGTGGACATTCTTGTCTTGTTCCAGACCTTAGAGGAAATGCTTTCAGTTTTTCACCATTGAGAATGATGTTTGCGGTGGGTTTGTCATATATGGCCTTTATTATGTTGAGGTAGGGTCCCTCTATGCCCACTTTCTGGAGAGTTTTTATCATACATGGGTGTTGAATTGTGTCAAAAGCTTTTTCTGCATCTATTGAGTTGATCATATGGTTTTTATTCTTCAATTTGTTAATATGGTGTATCACATTGATTGATTTGCATATATTGAAGAATCCTTGCATCTCTGGGATAAATCCCAAGTGACCAGAGTGTATGATCCTTTTAACGTGTTGATGGATTCTGTTTGCTAGTATTTTGTTGAGGATTTTTACATCTATATTCATCAGTGATATTGGTCTGAAATTTTCTTTTTCTGTAGTATCTTTGCCTGGTTTTGTTATCACGGTGATGGTTGACTCATAGAATGAGTTTGGGAGTGTTCCTTCCTCTGAAATTTTTTTGAAGAGTTTGAGAAGGATAGGTAGTAGCTCTTCTGTAAATGTTTGATAGAATTCCCCTGTGAAGCCTTCTGGTCCTGGACTTTTGTTCATTGGAAGATTTTTAATCACAGTTTCAATTTCATTACTTGTGATTGGTCTGTTCATATTTTCTATTTCTTCCTGGTTCAGTCTTAGAAGGTTATACCCTTCTAAGGATTTGTCCATTTCTTCCAGGTTGTCCATTTTATTGGCATAGAGTTGCTTGTAGTAGTCTCTTATGATGCTTTGTATTTCTGCAGTGTCCATTGTAACTTCTCCTTTTTTGCTTCTAATTTTATTGATTTGAGCCCTCTCCCTCTTTTTCTTGATGAGTCTGCCTAAAGGTTTATCAACTTTGTTTATCTTCTCAAAGAACCACCTTTTAGTTTTGTTGATCTTTGTTATTGTTTTCTTTATTTCTATTTCATTTATTTCTGCTCTGATCTTTATGATTTCTTTCCTTCTGCTAACTTTGGGTTTTGTTTGTTGTTCTATCTCTAGTTCCTTTAGGTTTAAGGTTAGGTTATTTAATTGAGAGTTTCCTTGTTTCTTGAGGTAGGATTGTATTGCTATAAATTTCCCTCTTAGAACAGCTTTTCCTGCATCACATAGGTTTTGGATAGTCGTGTTTTCCTTGTCATTTGTTTCTAGGTATTTTTTGATTTCCTCTTTGATTTCTTCAGTGATCTCTTGGTTATTTAGTAATGTATTGTTTAGCCTCCATGTGTTTGTGTGTTTTACGGTTTTTTCCCTGTAATTGATTTCTAATCTCATAGCATTGTGGTTGGAAAAGATGCTTGATATGATTTTAATTTTCTTACATTTACCAAGGCTTGATTTGTGACCCAAGATATAATCTATCCTTGAAAATGTTCCATGTGCACTTGAGAAAAAAGTGTAATCTGCTGTTTTCGGATGGAATGTCCTATAAATATCAATTAAATCTCTCTGGTCTATTGTGTCATTTAAAGCTTGTGTTTCCTTATTAATTTTCTTTCTGGATGATCTGTCCATTGGTGTAAGTGAGGTGTTAAAGTCCCCCACTATTATTGTGTTACTGTTGATTTCCTCTTTTATAGCTGTTAGCATTTGCCTTATATATTGAGGTGCTCCTATATTGGGTGTATATATATTTATAATTGTTATATCTTCTTCTTGGATTGATCCCTTGATCATTATGTAGTGTCCTTCCTTGTCTCTTGTAACATTCTTTATTTTAAAGTCTATTTTTTGTGATAGGAGTATATCTACTCCAGCTTTCTTTTGATTTCCATTTTCAAGGAGTATCTTTTTCCATCCCCTCACTTTCAGTCTGTATGTTTCCCTAGGTCTGAAGTGAGTTTCTTGTAGACAGCATATATAGGGGTCTTGTTTTTGTATCCATTCCGTGATCCTCTGTCTATTGGTTGGAGCATTTAATCCTTTCACATTTAAGGTAATTATCGATATGTATGTTCGTATTCCCATTCTCATAATAGTTTTGGGTTTGTTTTGGTAGATCCTTTTCTTCTCTTGTGTTTCCCACTTAGAGAAATTCCTTTAGCATTGTTGTAGAGCTGATTTGGTGGTGCTGAATTCTCTTAGCTTTTGCTTGTCTGTAAAGCTTTTGATTTCTCTGTCAAATCTGAATGAGATCCTTGCTAGGTAGAGTAATCTTTGTTGTAGGTTCTTCCTTTTCATCGCTTTAAATATATGAAACCACTCCCTTCTGGCCTGTAAAGTTTCTGCTGAGAAATCAGCTGTTAACCTTATGGGATTTCCCTGATATATTATTTGTTGTTCTTCCCTTGTTGCTTTTAATAATTTTTTTTTGTCTTTAATTTTTGTCAGTTTGATTACTATGTGTCCTGGCATGTTTCTCCTTGCGTTTATCCTGCTTGGAACTCTCTGTGATTCCTGGACTTGGGTAACTATTTCCTTTCCCATGTTAGGGAAGATTTTGACTATAATCTCTTCAAATATTTTCTCGGGTCCTTTCTCTCCCTCTTCTCCTTCCGGGACCCCTATAATGCAAATGTTGGTGCATTTAGTGTTGTCCCAGAAGTCTCTTAGGCTGTCTTCATTTCTTTTCATTCTTTTTTCTTTATTCTGTTCCACAGCAGTGAATTCAAGCATTCTGTCTTCCAGGTCACTTCTCTGCTCTTCTGCCTCAGTTATTCTGTTACTGATTCCTTCTAGTGTATTTTTCATTTCAGTTATTGTATTGTTCATCTCTGTTTGTTTGTTCTTTAATTCTTCTAGGTGTTTGTTCTTTAATTTTTCTAGGTCTTTGTTAAACATTTCTTGCATCTTCTCAATCTTTGCCTCCATTATTTTTCCGAGGTCCTGGATCATCTTCACTACCATTATTCTGAATTCTTTTTCTGGAAGGTTGCCTATCTCCTCTTCATTTAATTGTTTTTCTGGGATTTTGCCTTGTTCCTTCATCAGGTACATAGCCCTCTGCCTTTTCATTTTGTCTATCTTTCTGTGAATGTGGTTTTTGTTCCACAGGCTGAAGGACTGTAGTTCTTCTTGCTTCTGCTGTCTACCTTCTGGTGGATGAGGGTATCTAAGAGGCTTGTGCAGGTTTCCTGATGGGAGGGACTGGTGGTGGGTAGGGTTGGGTGTTGCTCTGGTGCATAGAGCTCAGTAAAACTTTAATCCACTTGTCTGCTGATGGGTGGGGCTGGGTTCCCTCCCTGTTGGTTGTTTGGCCTGAGGCAACCCAGCACTGGAAGCTACAGACTCTTTGGTGGAGCTAATGGCAGACTCCAGAAGGGTTCATGCCTAGGAGTACTTCCCAGAGCTTCTGCTGCCAGTGTCCTTGTCCCCACAGTGAGCCACAGCCACCCCCTGCCTCTGTAGGTGACTCTCCAACACTAGCTGGTATGTCTGGTTCAGTCTCCTATGGGGTCACTTCTCCTTCCCCTGGGTCCTGCTGTGCACACTACTTTGTGTGTGACCTCCAAAAGTGGAGTCTCTGTTCCCCCCAGTCCTGTTGAAGTCCTGTAATCAAATCCCACTAGCCTTCAAAGTGTGATTCTCTGGGAATTCTTCCTCCTGTTGCCAGACTCCCAGGTTGGGAAGGCTGACTTGGGGCTCAGAAACTTCACTCCAGTGGGTGGACTTCTGTGGTATAATTGTTCTCTGGTTTCTGAGTCATTCACCCAGCGGTAATTGGATTTAATGTTTTTGTGATTGCACCCCTCCTACCATCTCACTGTGGCTTCTCCTTTGTCTTTGGATGTGGGGTATATCTTTGGTGAGTTCCAGTGTCTTCTAGTCACTGATTGTTCAGCAGTTAGTTGTGATTCCAGTGCTCTCTTAAGAGGGAGTGAGCACATGTCCTTCTACTCCACCATCTTGAATGAAACCCATTCCTTTACAATTTTAATCAATATATCCCTTTGATATTTCTGTAGGTCAGAATTCCGGGTGGTCTTGGCTGGTTCACTGCTCCAAATCTCACAAGAAAGAAATCAACAGGTTAGCTGGCTGAGGTCTTATTAGGAAACTGGAAGGATCCACTTTGAAGCATATTCAGATTGCTTACTCCATCCAGCCAGTACAAATGACACACAGGAATTCATTCCTGGTGTGCGTGTCAGTGTGTCTCCCGCGTCTCCACATCTGTTGCTCACCTCTAATGTTCATTCTTACTCAGGGCCAGGCTTGTTGAATTCTATTTCTTAGACTTAAATTAATACAGTGATCACTAGAACTAAAACCATAGTGAATTTACTTAAAGGAATGTGGTTTTAAATATATAGAGAGAGAGAGACAGAGAGAGAGACGAGAGAGAGTTATCTGATTTGCTACGCAATCTTTCTTTTCTTGTATTTTTTCTGTGTTTGCATATGTGACATTGTAAATGACTTTGGAAATAATCATCAATTCCACCTATTCAACTATTCTCATTTCCTTGTTACAGCCTTCTGAAATCCTCGCATAATATTCAGATTGATTTTTGGCTGCCCTTATGAGACCTGCTAAGATTTCCACAATTGTGGAATCAGTCAGAGTGATATAGCCAGCAGTGCCATCATGCCTTTCTGGGTGGTTTCACATTAGTTAGCCTTTTGGGTATAAGACCCAAAACATTTCTGTGCCCCTGTGTAAAAAGTGAACTCAAGGCTTTGCTGTGGATATAGTTTCTTTCTGCCAGCTTCTTCCTGTTTTTTTTTAATCTCATTCAAAAACCTTTGTACCCACGTCTCATTTTTTCCTTTTTGTATCTTTCCTCTTTTTTTCATTTACACATGCAAATTGCTTTAAGCTATTCTTTGTGTGATGTTAACAGCACAAAGCAAGGTTGAATAGTTTAGTATTTTTAAAGCCATTTTGAAGGTTAATAGCTCTTCTTGGGTTTCTTTATGACTTTGTACGCTCCCCAGAGAAACCTCCCAGTGCCCCCACACCCACATCCCCACAGTGCCTCATATTTGGAAGCAGTAGTCAGAGTCAAATTCTGTGCTTTCCTATTGAGAAACAATGTTTTGTGACTCTATGGTGGTCTAGTTGGATTGACCACTATAATTAGCATACACTCTGCAGCACACCACCCTCCTCTCACATGTGCATGTCCTAAAATAAGCCTCCTTATTATTTTGCAGTTTTTGAATACCAACATTTATTAGCACATTGTCAGTGAATCACTCAATTTAAATGCCTTCCCCCCATTCATGAACTTGTGATAAAAGATATTGTTCAAAACTTTAAAGACATCATGAAAACAAACCTTAACGGAAACTGCTGTGCCTGCTCGCCGATTGAATAAAATCTTTCATTTAAAAAGGGGGAGAAGAAAGATAGTGATATAATTTTTCACAAGAATAGCATTCTGCTGCAATTTGCTAGAGTGAGAATTTCTAAAAGCCTGCCGCGTAGGAAGGCTTACTTTAGAAAAGCAAAATTGCACTAACTTACAGGCTCACAAGCCTGCAGAAACATAATTATATGCTCTTCCCTTTAACTTATAATTTCTTCAGAGTCTCAGGTTGCTACAACAGAGCAACAGAGAGTTGGTATATCCGAAAACTGGATCCCACTTGACGTCTTCTGGTTTGCTTTTCATTTCCAGCCACAGCAGCCCAGGTTAAGCCAATGAAGCTGATGCCAGGAGTTCCATTTGGGTAAAAATCTGGAACAGCCTATCTTGACTCTTGCACTTACTTGATCCAGCATTTAAAAGTCTTTGTATCCATTCAAAAGCAAACTGCTTAAAATTTCCACTGTAGACCTGGTATAGTTTGATTAAAGACCTCATGAAGAATGTAGGTTAATAACAGGTATGAATCCTTTTTAGAACTAGGCATAAATCCTTCCCGCCTAAAGAAATGTTGCAGTGCATTGTATGTTCCTATGCACCAGTTCACCAAAGCAGTTCTCCTGCTTTCTGGAAACAAAACAACTGTTCATCACCACCCCCACCCCCTTGCCTATTACCCCAAGCAAGGACGAAAACACTAGTTTCAGCTAGATGATAGGATTCAGGTGTCTTTGTGCCAGCAGAGATCAACAGAACAAGGAGGAGTTAATGAAATTTCATTTTTTATAAAAGGAAGCTCAGGCTGGGGGAATCATTTATTTTTCAGTTACTAAAGCCTATCAAGTCTCAGAAGCTTCAGTACTTTCGAATGGACAATACAATTGCTACAGTAGGGGTTTAGCCAATTTTGTCTTAAAAATACCATGGGGTAGCACATTCCACACTGAACTTTCAAAGAGATCAAGTATCCTGCAGTGAATAGGATAGAGGAAAATATGTTCTCTTTTGTAACCATAGGTAATCCTTGATTCCATAGCAAGGTTGTGTTAGCAATCAAAATTTCCCAAATCATGGCATTTGGAAGCTAGAAGAAATCTCCATATCACCTGAATTACTTAAAATCAGTGACTATTAAACTATTAGTTAAAAAAAAAAAATACAGTGTGCTTAATGAACTACCTATGTTATTAAAACCATTCTAAAAGATCAAATAAATAAATCTTCAGCCTTGATTAATTGGTGGAACTATTCAGAATCCATGTGATATTTTGCAGGAAGCATTAGCCTATTCAGCCTTTAGCCATAATAATGGATACTTCTCCTTCATTCCAAGTTTAAAACTGCAGCAAATTCATTAAAATTCGTGTTTTAGTCACATAAAACTGAAATTTATGAGAAGTTCAACCTGTCACTTTCCCAGGAATGCGTTCTGATGAACATCCATTGATGACTGATTGATGGGGAAAAGGAAAGTTGTCATATTGAAATTACACACCCCTGAAGTGCTGTGTATAGGAAGTGCTGTGTATAGTAAATCCAGCATATAGTCCTTTTATTATTTATTAAGTTATAAAGGAAATGAATATTGATTTCAGTAATTGAGGTAAAAAAGTAACCAAGTAATTGCTTTGTGCTAAGGCAAGATAAAAACTATATACCATTTCATGGAAAGAATGAAAAAGGTGTGAATATATTCTTAAATCATTGCCTAGGTAATTAATAAATATAATGAAAGCATTTCACCTTCTAACAACTGATAGGAATAACCAGAAACATAATAAAAACTTATAATAGTATCCAAATGTCACTACTGCAGACTGTGGAAATAACTGTTGTTCCCGTGCTGTTCTCAAACACACCTGCACACTCAGATGGTAAATTACCACCAGGAGCTCGAGCTGGAAAAAAAGAAAAAGGGAAACCATCTTTTTACAGTATCATTTAAATGTTTTAGAACATAATATATCCCAACATATAAGAAAAGAACAGCTTTCTTTTGTTTGGTGTGGGGAGGGATCAATCTTCTTTTTCTCACTCTAAAAGAGATACCTGCTCATTAACAGAAATTTCAGAAATTCAGAAAAGTATAAGGAAGGAAAGATCTCTCTCACAAATCCAGTATTTTGGTGTATAATTTTGATATATTTCCTGTTTTTGCCAGTGCATAGTTCTTTTATATTATTCTGATCACATGGAGAGCAGTTGAAATTGAGGAATGTCCAAAAGTGGTTGGTAATCACCAAAGATTATTGAAGCTGAGAGACAAAATAATCTAAAACCAGAAGGTTTATATCAGAGGTATAGAAGGTACTATACATAATATCTACGGAGGTAATATATACCCAGAGTAGGTAACATGGTTTCAGGCAAAAGAAAACTATATATCCCTTTATGAGCTCTGAAGACAGTTCCAAGTAGACATTCTGAACATATTTTGAACAATGTAAGTTTAATTGGAATGCATTGTGTATCTTTCCCTTGAGATTCAGAGCCCTCAATGGGGCTCTATTCCCCAGGAAAACTAGCCAGACCCTTGGTAGCAGGTTGCTTACATTGGATCTCTTCCATTATGGGAGAGGCATTGATTCAGTAAGTGACTATTCAGTAGGTGACAGTGCTTTCCCTGTCTGCATGCTTCTGCCAACACCCACAATATGGATTTAGGGAATGTCTTATTCTCTCATGTTATCCCACATACAGCTGCTTCTGACAAGTGAACACATTCCTCAGCAAAAGGAGAAGGGAAATAAACTCACATCCACATGATTCATTGGTCTTACCCTGACAACACAGCCAGCTGGCCTGACAGAGCAGTGGACCAGACCACTGAAAAGTAGGTCACACAGCCATCTGGATTAGCTTGTGGGTGACAGTCTCTTGTAGGTTTGGTTCTTCAGGAAGCTGACCCTGACAAGATGATTAGCACAAGGAAGTCTTGGGATTAATTTCTGTGGAAGAGATGGAAGGAAGTAGGGTTGAGCAGAAACAGAAGCTGCAATTCAGGCTGAATGGAAGCCTCAGCTAACCCTGCAGGAAGAGCTGAAGATGAGACTGTCCGGAGTTGGGGCAGGAGGATGGGTCTCTGTACCTCTGTGTTAACCAGTCATTCAATGCAGCAGACCCTGGGAAGGGGATGTGACCTCTTCAGCAGAAGCAACCCTGGAAGGAGCCAAAAACTAAGGGCTCTCTGCCAATCGCACCCTCAGTGGCTGGGAATGAGTATTTTATTTCTGAAGAGGGACCTGGATATGCACCATAGTGTTTACCTTAAGTCCTGTCCTAAGAATGCAGTACATGCTCGGAACCAAGAAAAAAACCACATGGTTTCTGGGAATTAGATGGTGGAAGAAAGGTGATTCCCTTCACTATTATCCCAAATAACCTACCTGCAAAGTGTTTGCTTCCCATGTCCTAACATCTCTATGCTCTGCTATTGTGGTTGTCTTGGTTCCCAAGAAAGGAATACTTCCACCAGGAAACAGACAAAGACTTCCTTTTAACTAGAGGCTGAGACTGCTTCCCAGCCACGTCTGATTCTTTATGTCACTGAGTTGGCAAAGGATAAATTTCTGTATTTCTAGGGTAATTGATTCTGATTATTACGGGGAAATTGTGTTGCTTCTAAACAATGAAAAGAGGGAGAAGTATGCATAGAATCCAAAAGGTAAAAGTCCAGTGAAAAGTCAGTGGGATTCTCCAGTAACCCAATGCAGGAAGGACTGCTAATAGCACCAACCCTTCAGGAATTAAGATTTTAAGTCACTCTGCCAGGTAAAGAAATCTAACAATCTGAGGTACTGGGGTAAGAAAAGAGAACATGGAATGGATGTTGGAAGAAAGGATTCATAAATACCAAGCACAGCCACATGACCAGTGTTAGACACAAGGACAACAGTGGTTATATATTTTTCCTTCCTTGCTTTTGTAGTATATCTATATTTGTTAACTGTTTTTCTCCCTTTCTATGTCTAAGGTTATGTTTGTTCATAGTGGTTAGCCTTATAATTCAATCTTTGAGTTATAACACATCAAAATGGAATTATAACTGATGTAGGAAAACCATAAACATCCAGAAAGGCATGCAGCTAGAATGTAGCCCTGCTCTCCATAAAACGCCTGAAAGAGCAATCCTGTTTATCAGAAGGCCGTCCTATTGAGCATGATTCTCACAGAAGTGTTAAAATGTAGATTTCCTACGTGTGTCACAAACCAAGTCTATATTGAGCTCATACAACCTAAAACATTGCCAGTTTCTGTCCATAGAGTCCAAGACACAGGAAACCTACCCTATAAATTATCTTCTTTGTTCCTCTTACTTGAAACGTTCATCCCATCAGCATGAAAAGAGAGAGAGAACTCTTGAAACACTCACTTTGCTTGACTCCAACCATGCCATACCTTCCTCCTATTTCTATATTCATTCAAATTCTCCTCTGCTGTCTCATCTTCCTCTATGTAGTTTTTAGTGTTACCTTGAAGCTCAGCCTTTTTTTTAAGTCTGTACTCTCCATCATCAATCTCATTAGTGCACATGAATTCAATTAGCAATTAATGCAGGTGTTTCACAAATTCATACTTTAACACAGGCCAAACCTTTCCTCTGAACTCAAACTATATATCAAATGTGCTACTCAACGTCTTCATTTGGAAATCTCCAAGATGTATCAGACACAACACATCAAAGCTCAAATTCACTCTTTTCCCCAAAATCTAGTGCTCAACTCAATGAATGGCACCACTATCATTCAGTTTCTCAAGGCAGGAACCTAGATGTAATCTTTATTGCCTTCCCCTGACCCCTTACATCCAAATTAGCTTGTCCAGTTGATTCAGCTTTTAAGTCTCTACATCTGTGCATTTCCACTGCCACCATCCTATTCCAGAGTGACAGGGATAGCATGGTGCCCTCAAAGAAGAGTTCCTGGACTCATGGTTCTTGGGTTTAAGCCCAACATCATTACCACTAACCATGAGGCTTTGCCAGGTCTGGGTCCTGCCTATCATACTCTTCCCTTCCCATGACCACAGCACATTGGCCTTCTCTCAAATCTGCAAGCATCAATCCTCTTTTCTTCCACAGGATCTCTGTACACACTGCTTCCTTGTCTGCAATAAGCCTGGACCCCTGTCAGGAATTAACCTTCATACATGTACACACACACATAAACACACATGCATGTATGTGCACATACACACTTAATTAATTCCTATTCAGGTTAATCCAATTCATGATAATCTCTTCTTCAGAGGAGCCTTCCTCAATGCCACAGTCAAGATCAAAATGCTTTGCTATATACTCTCAAATCACATGTTCATTTCCTTCATAGCTTTTAATTAAACAATCATTTCTGTGATTATATTATTTAATTTCATTTCCCCCACTGGACTGTAAGCTCCACAAGGGCCATGATAATTTTGTTCATTTTATCCTCAGCACCTAGCACAGTGCCTCACACAGAGGTAGCACTTTCTAAAGGCTTGTTGAATAAAAAGTGACAAAAAAGGGTGTATAAAGACTTTTAGTCTTGAGAGATTTTCTAACAAAAAATAAAATGATTTAAAATTTGTAAAGCACTTTCACACACATAATCTCATTTTATCTACACAAAAGCCTATGAGATGAACTGGTTACAATGCTTTGCCACCTTTCAAATCTCTGCCCCTTGCACTATCAGATGTTCATTCCAGTCGTCCTAGTCCAAGTACAGGTATTTCTGGTCTATGGCCAAATATGCCTTCCTGAAAAATCTCATGTGTTTTTGGGAAAAGCAGGGTTTTGTCAGACCAGTAAAAACCTATGAGATTCTATAATCAGAAAACAAACAAAAACAATCACAATCCTGTTAAATCCACGAGTACAGTTAATCCTCTGTTGGCATTTGCACCTAAAATCACCCTCAGTACATCCTTTGCAATCTTATACCCTTGCGCTGTGCTTCCTACTTTGAGATGTAGATTCTTACAGAACTTATTTCTAGAGGTCAATTATATAAAAATTTAAAATTCAATCCAGGAATACTCTTCTCCATTACTTTTTTTTAACATGGGAGCAATGTGTTATCTGCTGCTGCTCCTGCATTTGCAGCTTCCCCAAAAGCTTCTCATGGCAGAAATTATCCCATTTCTTCAAGCCACTATGCTAGAAAGGCACTTTCTTAAATGAAAGGAAGTCACTTCTGAAGTATTTTTCAGCTGTTTTCTTAAAGTCTTCCTAATTGCTAAGGCTTTCTCCTCAATTGTGAAAGAGTTTACATCTGACAGCTATAAAATATTAACATTCTGAGACATAAAACGACACACCTTCCATGTTATGCCAACATCACCTCCTGATTTGTCAGTTGCATATAAGCTAATCCACATTAAAGAAACATGCATTTCAGCAGAAAAGAATTGTATAGTGTTCACTTCATTTATTATATCTCTGATATGAATGGAGTTGTCAAGTTCATTTCAATACTGAGATTTTACCTCATTATTGAAAGTGTGTCTCTTCAACTTACTACCATTTGTACAAAGAAATATATACTCTAACAACTGTAAATCTATCTTTCTTATCAAGGTGTTTAATAAATGACGTCAAGTAAAAAGTCTTTATCAAAACAGAAGGCATCATTAAGGGTTTTATTTTTTTTTCCTTTAAAAGTTCAGTGTTGTTTTCTGAAGGCTACATAGACAACTCAATAAACATTTAAAAAAATTTTTTTAATTAAAAAAGAAAAAACACGATTAGGGTAAGATTATCTGTATTACAGAATAAAAATATGCCATTTTGATTTCCATGCAATTTATGAACCCAGCATCTTCAAAGTAATACCATATACTAAAAACTGAGTCTAATTGATTTGTTCCACAATTTGAAGCTGTCATGTAGTTGACAAATAAGAAAAATCACACCAACTAGAACATATCCCTATGAGCACAATGCTACACACACTGGAGGTCAATATCTTTCTACAAGACTTTGTCATATGCTCAGACATTTTTCCCAACATATGACTTATCCTTGACAAAAACTGAAAGCATTTTGCTGTGCTTATTCTGTTGACATTTTGTGAAATATTCTAAAATGGAATCCCTTTTTGTGTAGTCTTCAAAAAAGGAAACATAATTTTCTCAAAATTTTTCTTTAAATAAGGCAAAGTGCAATGGATTCTAAAATGAAATCAATATATTTCACTCTTCTTTTAACCACAATGTATATAAAACAAATTTGCTTAATATTGCATATACACATGACAGTTTGTAAGGAGATAGCAAATTTAAAACACCTACTCCTTCCTATTCAACTGCCAAAAAAACAGTAGAAATGTATTAAAAAAGACAACAAATTACACTAGTTACCAAACCAATAAGGTTCAAAAACAATGGCAATGTGAATAAAAGCAATATAGATCCAAATCCCACACTCTTGGTGGCTCTGAAAGACGATGTGAAGAGCAACCATCAAAATGGAAGAAGATCTTTTGAGTGGTAAATCCAATCATCCACTCCTTGTGGAGGGGGAGATGGTCTGAAGAATGGCTTCACACTGATCGGTGTGCAGAAACTGGCTAGGTGGCAAGGGTCTTAGAACAAGAATTCAAGGTTAATGACAAGAAGGTCTGGGAAAGAGGGATGTAAATGGACTTCACAGAATGGACACAAAGTGAGAAAATACTTCTGTTGTATTTGTGTGTACATAAATATTCATCAGAGGCCACTACAAAACAAATGGGCAGGGGGAGCCATCCTGTGAATGTCAGTCATCACATTTTCACTGCCATTCCAATATTTAATCTGCAGGACCATGTAAAAGTGGCTATGGTGGTATGAGTAGAAGCAATAGATCAGATCATCAACCATTGTTCATCTGGTACTATGAGTCCCCTTTCTGCCAAACACAGGGAACAACGATGAGATATCTAGAACAACTATCCAGCCATCTGCTGGCAAGATGATTGTTTTAAACTCCTCTCATCATAAAGAACACATGGTCTACATTAAAATAAAGACCACTGTTCTACCAGTTAACACTATCCATGGATTTTGAAATGCCTTTATTTCTATTCTATTACTGTATTCCAGAATTGATGTTATTCCAAGGAGCTTTGCTTCTGACAAAAGACTGAATTTTATGATCAAAAAAACTGAAGTTATCAGCTGACACCTGTGATACTTCCTGTTACTTTCATGAATCATCATGCAAAAGCAGGTGACTCCACAGAACAATATACTGACTTATTGAAGACTCAGTTGCCTCAGCATCAGCTTGGAGGCAACACCTTGCAAATTCAGAGTGTTCTCCTACTGGAGAACTGGATATGCTATATGCTCTGGATATGGTGTGGTTTCTTCTAGTGATAGAATGCATGCCTGGTGGGAACAGCACTTCTTATCATTACATGTAATTGCAAAACAAAAGTTTTCTATCACAATGCACAACGTTAGGTTTTACTGGTTTAGTTCCCTTAAAACCCAAGGGAAGAGTGCTTCCAGAAGGGACCAAATTATTGGCTTCACTAAACTTGAGGTTGAGACAGTTATATGGCCCTTATAAGCATTTTAGGCAGTTTAAGTCATGAAACAAATAGGAAAAAAGAGAGAAGGAGAATTATTATGATGTTTAAGTAATTACTCTTGATTATCAAGGAGTAATATTTTGTGCTACACAAAGAAAGTGGAGAAGTATATCTCCTTCCTTTCACCATGTCCAGTGGTAAAAGTTTATAGAAGACTAGAACAACCCAGCACAAGCAGGACTGTCAAGGTCCCCATTGCCTCAGGATTGAGGTTTGAAGTATCTCAACTCACCCAAGTTTAAAAATTAATTAAAAAATAAACTAACTCAGGTGCTGGCTTAGGAAAAAAGGAAACATAAAATAGAAAATGAAGAAGATACAAATACCAATTATAGTCTCATGACCAGTTGCAGTAAGAAAGACTATAGGGGCTATATTCTTCTTCGTTCTTAATATATACAATATTTTCATTATATTTATTAGCCACTTTCTCTCTTCCCGCTCTCTTTTTCCTCTAACAATTTATATAAACTTGTTGTTGATGGTTAACTCAAAATTTAACCCTCAGGTTAAATATGTCAAAGTAGAATTGTGACTAAAGTGAAAAAAGAAATAAATACCACTCAGAGATGGTATAGGAACTAATGGGATTTTAGGTCTTACATTTTGGGGAAATGATTTTACATATATGAAGAACAATTGTACTGTGTTAGACAAGAACATGTTGTTGTTATTATTTTAATGATTGTTTGAAATGTTTGTTTCAATGTTTTTTTTTAAGAAGGTTTAAGCTTGAGGACAAAGACCTTACCAGCTAACCCATCATTATATCCACAATATGCCAGCCTAGTGCCTAACCCATACATAGCAAGCACCAATAATTACTGAAGATCATAAATATGGAACCTAGATCATGGGTTGAGGCAAAAGAACTTTCAATGAAATTAGGGAATTAGTTCCATTGTAAACAAGAACAGTAACTACTGGCCTCTGCCACAAAGCTAGAGTCTCACTGGCATGCTTTTTACCACCAATTCCACTTATCTCTATACAAGTAATTATCAAAACTATCAGGCTTTTATTTAATCCATAGCTTTTGCTCTACAACTGACCGACTGACTGATATTTGTAATATTCAATAAACATTACAGCAAGTCATCCATTAATTCACTTGATTAGAGAAACTATGTCTTAATATTGATTAGTCTTTCAATGGTTTCAATTACACTTATTATTTTAGGACTCATAATTCTAGAATTTGCAGTAGCCTTCATTCAAGCTTATGTATTTACACTACTAGCTATCCTTTATTTATATGATAACATTTACTGACCCACCAAACACGTATATATCACATAGTAAATCTTCACCCTTGGCCACTAACAGAATTATCCACCCTTTTAATAACATCAGGATTGATTATATGTTTTCATTTAATTTAACAACGTCATTAATTTTAGGCTTGTTAAATATTTTAACAACATATTAGCATGACCAGATACTGTGAGAGAAGGTACATTTTAAGGTCAACATAAAAGAAAGAGAAATGAGTTTAAAAGTTAAGATAATAGGGACTTCCCTGGTGGTCCAGTGGTAAAGAATCCACCTTCCAATGCAGGGAACATGGGTTCGATCCCTGGTCGTGGAACTAAGATCCCACACACCTCGGGGCAACTAAGCCCGCACACCACAACTGTTGAGCTTGCATGCCTCAACGAGAGAGCCTGCGTGCCACAAACTACAGAGTCCACACACACTGGAGCCTGCGTGCCACAACTAGAGAGAGAAAACCCTCATGCCACAACTAAAGAGAAGCCAGAGCGCTACAACGAAGCGGCCACGCGCGCTAACAAAAGATCCCGCACGCCTCAACAAAGATCCCATGTGCCGCAACTAAGACCCGATGCAGCCAAAAAAATAAGGAAAATAAATATATAAAATAAATAAATATTTTTTTAAGTTAAGATAATAGTACAGATGAGAAATTATGTAAATCTGTACAGAGTAGTGGCATTTGGTTGATGAGAAAGGCAATTAAAAGTATTTATGAGTCAGAGCTGCTGAGCTGAGTGACCATTTGATGTGGGGTAAGAAAGAAAAGGAGAAGACTAGAATGACTCCCAGCTTGTTGGTTGTGCAACTATGTGGATCATGATGCCATCAAATGAGCCTGGAAGGAGAAGGAGGTCAGTTTTGGAACACTGTGCTTTAGGCATCAAGACACTTGGTTGTATTATACAGAGTTCTCTGGACTGGGACTGATTTGAGAGTCATCGGTGTCTAGGTAGCAGTTAATATCATGCATTTTATAACACTTCTCCCATAAATAAAATATTTACTACTTGCTCTTCCCTTACTCAATCTGTTATCTATATAGACACACCAGCTGTACTGATCCTGTCTCAAAAAGCAATGAGAGTGAAACAGGGTAGCCCCAGAGGGCTAGCAGAGTTGTGGACTAGTTACTGCTCTGGGCTTGAACATGGATAGGTTTGTTGCATTCTCTCTACCTTCAGATCATAAGCAGCTCCTGAAGATCCATGCAGAGGAAGTGAGCATGTACCCAGGATCCCCTCTGTGCCAGCTGTTGAGCACCCTCTCCCTGTTCCACTATATCCAGTGCTTAAATCTGGGAACTGAGTCCAGCTCTACCTTCCACATATGCTCAGATTAGCCTTCCTTTACCACTCAGTTATATATGAGACCATGGGGCCCACTCCCTCCCCCAAGGGCACAGCTCACTCCTTTGCCAGGACTTTTGAGCTCTGGCTCCTCCTTATGCCTATTAACACTCCCCTCAGTCATCCTCTTTTCCCACATTATACCCAAAGGACCTTGAGCAGTCACCCTCTGATGGCTCACCAAGACAGTGTGGAGAGATGGGGACTGAGAGTGATATTATATAAGAGGGCAGAGAAGAAGAGGCACCGAAGGAGAACTGAAAATGGACAACCAGAAGAGAAAATGTTATTGATAATATAAGTGAGAGTAGTCTTAGTGTCTGAAGAGAAGAAAAATCAGTGGATTGAGGAATATGAGGAACTGGCTAAGAGGTAGAAAATATAGGTCAATTTCTCTAGAAGCATGGCTGTTAGTCCTAAAAGATGTAAGACAAATTGCACAACACATATACTGTGCAAGTTCATGAACTTTACTCATTAGAGAGTTCCTGGGAACCCATTTATCTTCACTGCTATTTCTGCTTCTAATATGCTTGGTTATCTGGTTTCTCATACCATACAAAATTATAATGAACAAATCAGAAGGGAGAACGCACTAAGAATAGTAAATAAAACATTACAATTTGATAAAAGAGAAGAACTAGGGGGAGAAAAAGAACAGCAGTCCTCAAACAGAACAATCCAGCATCATTTAGTACAAACATAAACCACTCTAAACAATACAGCCTGGGAAAAAAATCATTGCATTTCAGCATAATGCAATAAATGATATTCTCAATATCAATCTCAGATGTCAAGAAAATGCTAAATGGTGTTCAATGGACTCGATTTTAAAAGACTATAAAGTGAAAAGAGTGTTAACTAAACTTTTTTTAGAAATTTGAATCCTTAAAAGGGGAGTTTTCAATTACCTAGGAACACACACATACAAAACATGTTATTACCCAATGACGCTTAGCAAATGAGATTTTACTCAACATAGAACAGGAACAGTAACCAGTTATCAAACTCAGAGAGACTAAGACCAAATCAGCACTGGATAATTTGGAAAAAACTCATAAAATACTCTCTGCTTATCATTTGATTCATTGATGGATTTTCAGTTAAACATTTTTCTTTATGTGCTGATTTTATCTTCCAGACAACTTCTGCTTCTCATTGCTGTTACATAAAGTGTATCCTATATGGAATGTTTAGAACAATGTTCTTCATAGAACAATGTTCTTCTATGTTCTTTTATTTTCTCTGAACTATAAGACCAAGTCCATAAATGTGAGATTCATAAATACTGATAGGTGGGAGCCCTCTGTATTCACAGTTCTGAATGTTCACCCTCAATACTGACAATCTAGAGGCCGGCGTGACGTTGCAGCAGCCTGAGGCGCGCCGTGTGTTCTCCCGGGATTAACCAAGATGGCGGAGTAGAAGGACATGCTCTCACTCCCTCTTGCGAGAGCACCAGAATCACAACTGGCTGCTGGACAATCATTGACAGGAAGACCCTGGACTTCACCAAGGAGGATACCCCACGTCCAAGGACAGAGGAGAAGCCACAGTGAGACGGTAGGAGGGGCGCATTCAGAGTAAAATCAAATCCCATAACTGCTGGGTGGGTGACTCACAGACTGGCGAACACTTATACTACAGAAGTCCACCCACTGGAGTGAAGCTTCTGAGCCCCACGTCAGGCTCCCCAACCTGAGGGTCCGGCAACGGGAGGAGGAATTCCTAGAGAATCAGACTTTGAAGTCTAGTGGGAATTGATTGCAGGACTGTGACAGGACTGGGGGAAACAGAGACCCCACTCTTGGAGGGCACACACAAAGTAATGTGTGCATCGGGACCCAGGGGAAGGAGCAGTGACCCTGGGGGAGACTGAACCAGACGTACCTGCTGGTGTTGGGGGGTCTCCTGCAGAGGCGAGTGGTGGCTCTGTTTCACCGTGGGGATAAGGACACTGGCAGCAGAGGTCCTGGGAAGTTCTCCTTGGCGTGAGCCCTCCCAGAGTCTGCCATTAACCCCACCAAAGAGCACGGGTAGGCTCCAGTGTTGGGTTGCCTCAGGCAAAACAACCAACAGGGAGGGAACCCAGCCCCACCCATCAACAGTCAAGTGGATTAAGGTTTTACTGGGCTCTGATCGTCACAGCAACAGGGAGGGAACCCAGCCCCACCCATCAACAGTCAAGTGGATTAAGGTTTTACTGAGCTCTGACCGCCACAGCAACAGTCAGCTCTACCCACCACCAGAGCCTCCCATCAAGCCTCTTAGATAGCCTCAACCACCAGAGGGCAGACAACAGAAGCAAGAAAAACTACAATCCTGCAGCCTGTGGACCAAAAACCACAGTTACAGAAAGACAGAGAAGATGAAAAGGCAGAGGGCTATGTACCAGATGAAGGAACAAGAAAAAACCCCAGAAAAACAACTAAATGAAGTGGAGATAGGCAACCTTCCAGAAAAAGAATTCAGAATAATGATAGTGAAGATGATCCAGGACCTCGGAATAAGAATGGAGGCAAAGATTGAGAAGATGCAAGAAATGATTAACAAAGACCTAGAAGAATTAAAGAACAAACAAACAGAGATGACCAATACAATAACTGAAATGAAAACTACACTAGAAGGAATCAATAGCAGAATAACTGAGGCAGAAGAACGGATAAGTGACCTGGAAGACAGAATGGTGGAATTCACTGCTGCGGAACAGACTAAAGAAAAAAGAATGAAAAGAAATGAAGACAGCCTAAGAGACCTCTGGGACAACATTAAACGCAACAACATTCGCATTATAGGGGTCCCAGAAGGAGAAGAGAGAGAGAAAGGACCAGAGAAAATATTTGAAGAGATTATAGTCGAAAACTTCCCTAATATGGGAAAGGAAATAGCCACCCAAGTCCAGGAAGCGCAGAGAGTCCCATACAGAATAAACCCAAGGAGAAACACGCCGAGACACATAGTAATCAAAGTGGCAAAAATTAAAGACAAAGAAAAATTACTGAAAGCAGCAAGGGAAAAACGACAAATAACATACAAGGGAACTCCCATAAGGTTAACAGCTGATTTCTCAGCAGAAACTCTGCAAGCCAGAAGGGAGTGGCATGATATACTTAAAGTGATGAAAGGGAAGAACCTACAACCAAGATTACTCTACCCAGCAAGGATCTCATTTAGATTTGATGGAGAAATCAAAAGCTTTACAGACAAGCAAAAGCTAAGAGAATTCAGCACCACCAAACCAGCTTTACAACAAATGCTAAAGGAACTTCTCTAAGTGGGAAACACAAGAGAAGAAAAGGACCTACAAAAACAAACCCAAAACAATTAAGAAAATGGTCATAGGAACATACATATCGATAATTACCTTAAACGTGAATGGATTAAATGCCCCAACCAAAAGACATAGACTGGCTGAATGGATACAAAAACAAGACCCATATATATGCTGTCTACAAGAGACCCACTTCAGACCCAGGGACACATACAGACTGAAAGTGAGGGGATGGAAAAAGATATTCCATGCAAATGGAATTCAAAAGAAAGCTGGAGTAGCTATACTCATATCAGATAAAATAGACTTTAAAATAAAGAATGTTACAAGAGACAAGGAAGGACACTACATAATGATCCAGGGATCAATCCAAGAAGAAGATATAACAATTATAAATATATATGCACCCAACATAGGAGCACCTCAATACATAAGGCAACTGCTAACAGCTATAAAAGAGGAAATCGACAGTAACGCAATAATAGTGGGGGACTTTAACACCTCACTTACACCAATGGACAGATCATCCAAAATGAAAATAAATAAGGAAACAGAAGCTTTAAATGACACAATAGACCAGATAGATTTAATTGATATATATAGGACATTCCATCCAAAAACAGCAGATTACACGTTCTTCTCAAGTGCGCACGGAACATTCTCCAGGATAGATCACATCTTGGGTCACAAATCAAGCCTCAGTAAATTTAAAAAAATTGAAATCATATCAAGCATCTTTTCTGACCACAATGCTATGAGATTAGAAATGAATTACAGGGAAAAAAACGTAAAAAAGACAAACACATGGAGGCTAAACAATACGTTACTAAATAACCAAGAGATCACTGAAGAAATCAAACAGGAAATCAAAAAATACCTAGAGACAAATGACAATGAAAACACGACGACCCAAAACCTATGGGATGCAGCAAAAGCAGTTCTAAGAGGGAAGTTTATAGCTATACAAGCCTACCTAAAGAAACAAGAAAAATCTCAAGTAAACAATCTAACCTTACACCTAAAGAAACTAGAGAAAGAAGAACAAACAAAACCCAAAGTTAGCAGAAGGAAAGAAATCATAAAGATCAGAGCAGAAATAAATGAAATAGAAACAAAGAAAACAATAGCAAAGATCAATAAAACTAAAATTTGGTTCTTTGAGAAGATAAACAAAATTGATAAGCCATTAGCCAGACTCATCAAGAAAAAGAGGGACAGGACTCAAATCAATAAAATCAGAAATGAAAAAGGAGAAGTTACAACAGACACCGCAGAAATACAAAACATCCTAAGAGACTACTACAAGCAACTTTATGCCAATAAAATGGACAATCTGGAAGAAATGGACAAATTCTTAGAAAGGTATAACCTTCCAAGACTGAATCAGGAAGAAACAGAAAATATGAACAGACCAATCACAAGTAATGAAATTGAAACTGTGATTAAAAATCTTCCAACAAACAAAAGTCCAGGACCAGATGGCTTCACAGGTGAATTCTATCAAACATTTAGAGAAGAGCTAACACCCATCCTTCTCAAACTCTTCCAAAAAATTGCAGAGGAAGGAACACTCCCAAACTCATTCTATGAGGCCACCATCACCCTGATACCAAAACCAGACAAAGACACTACAAAAAAAGAAAATTACAGACCAATATCACTGATGAATATAGATGCAAAAATCCTCAACAAAATACTAGCAAACAGAATCCAACAACACATTAAAAGGATCATACACCACGATCAAGTGGGATTTATCCCAGGGATGCAAGGATTCTTCAATATACGCAAATCAATCAATGTGATACACCATATTAACAAATTGAAGAATAAAAACCATATGATCATCTCAATAGATGCAGAAAAAGCTTTTGACAAAATTCAACACCCATTTCTGATAAAAACTCTCCAGAAAGTGGGCATAGAGGGAACCTACCTCAACATAATAAAGGCCATATATGACAAACCCACAGCAAACATCATTCTCAATGGTGAAAAACTGAAAGCATTTCCTCTAAGATCAGGAACGAGACAAGGATGTCCACTCTCACCACTATTATTCAACATAGTTCTGGAAGTCCTAGCCACGGCAATCAGAGAAGACAAAGAAATAAAAGGAATACAAATTGGAAAAGAAGAAGTAAAACTGTCACTGTTTGCGGATGACATGATACTATACATAGAGAATCCTAAAACTGCCACCAGAAAACTGCTAGAGCTAATTAATGAATATGGTAAAGTTGCAGGTTACAAAATTAATGCACAGAAATCTCTTGCATTCCTATACACTAATGATGAAAAATCTGAAAGAGAAATTATGGAAACACTCCCATTTACCATTGCAACAAAAAGAATAAAATACCTAGGAATAAACCTACCTAGGGAGACAAAAGACCTGTATGCAGAAAACTATAAGACACTGATGAAAGAAATTAAAGATGATACCAACAGATGGAGAGATATACCATGTTCTTGGATTGGAAGAATCAACATTGTGAAAATGAGTATACTACCCAAAGCAATCTACAGATTCAATGCAATCCCTATCAAATTACCAATGGCATTTTTTACAGAGCTAGAACAAATCATCTTAAAATTTGTATGGAGACACAAAAGACCCCGAATAGCCAAAGCAGTCTTGAGGCAAAAAAATGGAGCTGGAGGAATCAGACTCCCTGACTTCAGACTATACTACAAAGCTACAGTAATCAAGACAATATGGTACTGGCACAAAAACAGAAACATAGATCAATGGAACAAGATAGAAAGCCCAGAGATTAACCCACGCCCCTATGGTCAACTAATCTATGACAAAGGAGGCAAAGATATACAATGGAGAAAAGACAGTCTCTTCAATAAGTGGTGCTGGGAAAACTGGACAGCTACATGTAAAAGAATGAAATTAGAATACTCCCTAACACCATACACAAAAATAAACTCAAAATGGATTAGAGACCTAAATATAAGACTGGACACTATAAAACTCTTAGAGGAAAACATAGGAAGAACACTCTTTGACATAAATCACAGCAAGATCTTTTTTGATCCACCTCCTAGAGTAATGGAAATAAAAACAAAAATAAACAAGTGGGACCTAATGAAACTTCAAAGCTTTTGCACAGCAAAGGAAACCATAAACAAGACGAAAAGACAACCCTCAGAATGGGAGAAAATATTTGCAAATGAATCAACGGACAAAGGATTAATCTCCAAAATATATAAACAGCTCATTCAGCTCAATATCAAAGAAACAAACACCCCAATCCAAAAATGGGCAGAAGACCTAAATAGACATTTCTCCAAAGAAGACATACAGACGGCCACGAAGCACATGAAAAGATGCTCAACATCACTAATTATTAGAGAAATGCAAATCAAAACTACAATGAGGTATCACCTCACTCCTGTTAGAATGGGCATCATCAGAAAATCTACAAACAACAAGTGCTGGAGAGGGTGTGGAGAAAAGGGAACCCTCTTGCACTGTTGGTGGGAATGTAAATTGATACAGCCACTATGGAGAACAGTATGGAGGTTCCTTAAAAAACTAAAAATAGAATTACCATATGACCCAGCAATCCCACTACTGGGCATATACCCAGAGAAAACCGTAATTCAAAAAGACACATGCACCCGAATGTTCATTGCAGCACTATTTACAATAGCCAGGTCATGGAAGCAACCTAAATGCCCATCAACAGATGAATGGATAAAGAAGTTGTGGTACATATATACAATGGAATATTACTCAGCCTTAAAAAGGAACGAAATTGAGTCATTTGTTGAGACGTGGATGGATCTAGAGACTGTCATACAGAGTGAAGTAAGTCAGAAAGAGAAAAACAAATATCGTATATTAATGCATGTATGTGGAACCTAGAAAAATGGTACAGATGAGCCGCTTTGCAGGGCAGAAGTTGAGACACAGATGTAGAGAATGGACATATGGACACCAAGGGGGGAAAACTGCGGTGAGGTGGGGATGGTTGTGTGCTGAATTGGGCGATTGGGATCGACATGTATACACTGATGTGTATAAAACTGATGCCTAATAAGAACCTGCAGTATAAAAAAACAAACAAAACAACTAATACTAAACTTTCATTGGGTTATTTGTATGGAAATATGTTAATATAAATGTTTCAGACATTACATGAAATTTCTAAAAATCTTATATTTGTATTTGTATGGAAATATGTATGGAAATATGTTAATATAAATGTTTCAGACATTACATGAAATTTCTAAAAATCTTATATTTGTATTTGTATGGAAATATGTATGGAAATATGTTAATATAAATGTTTCAGACATTACAGGAAACTTCTAAAAATCTTATATGTTCTGGTATAATGTTATAAGTAATAATCCTAGTTATTACTTTAAAATGTATATCTCAGAAATAACTAATTTTCTTGTCAACTGCATTATTATGAACTTTCATCAAATCTTTAACCATGGTCATTTTTAAGTCTTTTGTCATTTACAGACAGTTCTGGGTGTACTCTGATGATTTTGCAAATATGTTCCTATAAAAGGGTTTCATCTTCAAGAAAGTCATGGAAAAGACTCTGACAAGTACAGGTTTCTGGTAACTGACTGTACTGCTGAACTGAATGAATAAGCATTTTCAGAACTCTAATGAAAAACTGATGAACTCATAAAAGTGCTAACAAAAGATCAAGATGAAAAAAAAAATTAATTACATGGGACTGAGTGAACTGATGAGGATCAGTATAATTTTTGTGACTTTCTGTCTGAATTAAAAAAAAAAAATCCCACAAGGACTCAGAGGCAAAGAATATACAAATCAATTTTCACTGCAAAGTAAAGGAGCTGTTACAGTGGAGGATTACTGGACTGAATATCAATATTATGACATAGTATGAGTGTGTTTCATGTTTGGTAATTGCAATCATTGTTGCTTTTGTTGTGGTCATCCATGTACAATGCTTGGTGTCAGTCTATTTATCTCTTGTAAAAATAAAATACAGTGTGTGTGTGTGGAAAAAAAAAAAAAAAAATACTGACAATCTATTTCCATCCACTGAGGCCCCTCTTGACCCAGATCCGAGGTCCAAGCAAGCTGCTATAATGATGCTCCTCAAACCAGTCCCACTTGTTAAAATAAGAATTAGCAGCAGTGAGAATGAACAATATATTAGCATCTATTGTAAGCGTACTTCTTGCTATTGCACTGAAAGAAAAGATTTGGAGAGAAAGTCTGTATTTGGGGAAAAGAAAAACTCTTATGAAGAAAACAAATCCTGCTTTATTATTTGTGCAACATAGGTAAAGGTATCAATAAATTGATTAATGGTTTTTTATGTCTGTGCTTTATAGAAAGGATTTATCTATCTCATAGTTAAGATTCACCCACACAGGAGAAGACAAAGTGTGCAGGAATCACTATGACCCTTACTTGTCATAGCCATAGTTTCTTTCTAACTGACATAATCTACAGTGTGATAGCGATAGCTTTTGATTGATTGTGAAATGGCTGAACACCCTGATATCTCTCTTTAAATATTTTCCGTCTACACTCTAGGTTGAACAGTTAAAACTAGCTGAGAATTGCAACTTGTAGAACATTCAAAATGAGTTTCCAGGACTCTGGGCACAGAGTATGGGAGACAGAACAAAGGAAAAGCTGAAGACTCAGGCCATGGTGACCACCCAAGAGAGGGATGCTGAGCAGAAGAGAACGAAGGTGATGAGACAAACCCAGGAGACACACTGCATCAGGAAAATGACACCTACTTTTGCTTCACAGCCATAAAGAGTCCATTAATATTTTGACTAACCCGATAAAAAGGCCTTGCAACACTGGGCATTTCAGCTTCATCTCTGCCTTTCCCAGATTGCAATCACTTCAGTGCCTATGTAAAGCTGTCTAATAAAAAAAGTATTACTGCTAACTTTAACATATTGTACTTTTCAAGGTTGCCCAGCCACAGTTATGCTCTCCTGCTGCCATTTCTCAAGTGAATTACAGTCTTTATTTTCCCTCTCCCTCCCTCTGTTTTTGCCTCCCCCATGCAGGGTCCTTCATGGTCTCAATATTCTCTGGGTAATAAGGTTGCTTTCCATCAAGTACAAAGAAATGGAACTCCACTTGAAAAAGGTGTTAGGTATTCATGAATCAACAGAGCTAAGGATTTTTATCCATGATTACTTAACCTAGAAAAGGAACCACAAATGTACAAACTTATCAACAGGTAAGTGGTTGGATAGAAGACTTTTAAGACTTTTAGAGGGGACAGTTTTTCCAGAAAACTGTAATACCAGAAAACTTACAATAGCAGAAAAAGGAGGGGTCCTAATGATCACTAATCACATTAGGAAAACAAAACAGAGCAGATATAATCTCTAGGGGTGAGCCAGAGAGGGCTGTTTCGATGAGGGCAGAGTAAACTGCTCAGAATCACCTCAGTAACAAGGCAGATGGCATTCACTAGTTCTGTGACCTTGGACAGGTTACTATACCTCTCTGGGATTGTTTTCTAATCTGTAAATATCTTAAAAGATTACTGTGAGAAATAAATGTAATGCTCTAAGAACACAAAAATCTTAAAGCGGTGCCTGACACACAGTAGGTGTTCAATAAGTGTGACCCATACATATACATACAAAATGCCACCACTGTCATCACTAGACGGTATATATTCACCCACCAAAACCAAATAATAGGCTTTCCCCAATGGATAGAGGCAGGTAGTCTGAGGGCCTATATCAATTATTGGCCAGGAGCCTCTGGTTGGAATTCCAACGTGCCCTGCTTCTCCTCCTGTAGTAACCCTAATACCCTTTGTGTATGTTGATATAACTCATTTTTGGTTAATTCCTGTCTGGATGGTCCTGAATCTTATTATAGGATATATTTGTCCTAGATATTCAGCTTCTCCCAGACTCATAATTAAATTAAGATTGTTGAATTTTTCACATCCTTTTTTGTATTCTAATCTTCAGATTTTTATTTTTTGAAAATCTCATATGTAACAGGTCCTATATAAACCTCTTTATTTTTTGTTTGTGGCATATGTTTAATGGATTTATTCATTCAACAAATATTTATTGAGTGTCAATGATGTGCCAAGCATGAGGGGTACAGCTCTCACTGATGATCAAACAAATGTTAAGTTTTCTCTTTCTTTACCATTCCCTACTATTTTCTATATCTCTATCCACCAAACTCCTAAGGATTTGAAAAAATAGAATTACTCTCATAATTGAATATGTGTATACATAACATGCATCTTTTGTTTTAGAAAACACAGCCTTCTAAACTTTCTTCCTTTAAAATGGATCACTAAAGCAGCACCCTCTAGCTCTGCTGACAGTTGTGCATTCCATGTGGACTAAAGCAAGAGCTGGGTTCCAGGCCAGATTGCTGCCTACCTGCTTTGTGATCGATCCATCATTGCCAATTCACTTCAGCCTCTCAAAGCCCCCGGCTTTACAGTCTGCAAGAGAGCAAGAGCCATTCGTGCCTTGTAAACTGTAAAGTGCTGTAAGGAGTTGCAAGGATTCGGACCCAAAGCCTGAGGCAAGAGGCAGAGGCAGCCAAGGTCCCGGTGTTGTCCCATGAGGTGTGAGGCTCCTTCTTCCAAACCCACTTCCTTGGGAGGCAGTCAAAAATACAATGGCGACATCTGCCCCACTGTGGGAGATGTGAGACTGTCTGGTGAGGACTCACACGGGGCTGATTGCCTGAGTCTCATCAGCCTGCGTCCAGACTAGGTCAACTTGGCTTCTGTCAAGTTGCCTGCCTCTCTAAGGCACAGGAGCCACAGTCACGGGTTAGACAGAAGTACTGGGTCCACTCTCTGGTCTCAGCTGTGAGATTCAGCTACTTTGTTTTCAGGAGGGGAAGGAAACGAATGATGGGACCATGAAGGGACAGGGTAGGGTGTCCCTGGGATACAAGCATCTTTAAATTCATTATCCCTACTCCTTTCAAAAGCCTGCATATTAGGTATTATCATCTCCAGTTGACAGCTAAGGAAACCTAACCAAATTCTGCCTGAATTTCCAGAGTGATGACACTGAATTTGAACTTTAATATGTCCAGATTCTGTTTTGCTTTGTTTTTTTCTATCACTTCATGGTGAACCTGGCTTTTTTCTCCTCTGCTTGGCATTTTGCTTTTAGCTCAATATTCTCTGACTAAGTTTATAGCAAGTCAACTTTTTTTTTTCCCTGAGACAATGGGAAATAAGATTTGGAAAAAAAATTTTTTTAAGTGAAAAGAAAATAAGAATCACCTATATTCTCAGGATACAAAATTGGTGTTTAGATCTATTTGCTTCTAGTATTCTAATACTGTCTCCATGTATAAACTTTTTTTAATGCACAAGTAATATATGAAGAAATTCTCTGTAAAAAATTTGAAGATTGGGCTTCCCTGGTGGTGCAGTGGTTGAGAATCCACCTGCCAATGCAGGGGACACGGGTTCGAGCCCTGGTCTGGGAAGATCCCACATACCGTGGAGCAACTGGGCCCGTGAGCTACAACTACTGAGCCTGCGCGTCTGGAGCCTGTACTCCGCAACCAGAGAGGCCGCGATAGTGAGAGGCCCGCACACCGCGATGAAGAGTGGCCCCCGCTTGCCGCAACTAGAGAAAGCCCTCACACAGAAACGAAGACTCAACACAGCCAAAAAATAATATAATTAATTAATTAATTTTTTTTTTAAATTTGAAGATCACAAATAAAACCAAAAATCTTATTTTTAGTCCAATAATAAAATTAAAATTTCCTTTGATTATCACTCCAATACTCAACCCCAATTTCCAAGACACTGTGAGTTTGGTGTATATCCTTCCAGTCCAGTTTTATACTTTTACATAAATATATGGAAATGTAATAGCATATTTTGTGGATGATTTTGAATATAAATATATCATAGTGAATGTATTAATTTACAGTTTGCTTCTTCATTGAACAATTCTCCTTAAAGTTCTTGTACACTTTGTTAGGTTTATTCCCAGATACTACATAGATACTGTTGCAATTTTGTTGTTTTTGGTTTTTTGGGGTTTTTTGTTTTGTTTTGTTTTGTTTTTAGGTTCCAGCAAGCTATAGCACACTGCCACAGGAATCACTCATGGCAAGCTTGACTGGAATCAGAGTTGATTACTGAAAGTCATTTTTTATTAATTTTTATTGGAGTATAATTACTTCACAATGTTGTGTTCATTTCTGTTGTACAGCAAAGTGAATCAGCTATATGTAAACATATATCATCTCTTTTTTGGATTTCTTTCCCATTTAGGTTACCACAGAGCATTGAGTAGAGTTCCCTGTGCTATACAGTAGGTTCTCATTAGTTATCTATTTTATACATAGTAGTGTATATATGTCAATCCCATTCTCCCATTTCATCCCACCCCCTTCTTCCCCTCTGGTAGCCATATCTCCATTCTCTACATCTCTGTCTCTATTTCTGCTTTGCAAATAAGTTCATCTATATCATTTTTCTAGATTCCACATATAAGCGATGTTATACATTTGTTTTTCTCTTTGTCACTCACTTCACTCTGTATGACAGTCTCTAGGTCCATCCACATCTCTGCAGATTGCACAGTTTCATTCCTGTTTATGGCTGAGTAGTATTCCACTGTATATATGTACCACATCTTCTTTATCCATTCTTCTGTTGATGGACATTTAGGTTTCCATATCCTGGCTATTGTAAATAGTGCTGCAGTGAACACTGGGGTGCATGTCTCTTTTTGATTTATGGTTTTCTCTGGATATATGTTCAGGAGTGGGATTGCTGGGCCATATGGTAGTTCTATTTTTAGTTTTTTAAGGAATCTCCATGCTGTTCTCCATGGTGGCTGTATCAATTTACATTCCCTTCAACAGTATAAGAGGGTTCCCTTTTCTCCACACCTTCTCTAGCATTTATTATTTGCAGATTTTTTGATGATGGCCATTCTGACCAGTGTGAGGTGATACCTCACTGAAGTTTTGATTTGCAGTTCTCTAATAATTAGTGATGTTGAGCATCTTTTCATGTGTTTGTTGGCCATCTGTATGTCTTCTTTGGAGAAGTGTTTATTTAGATCTTCCACCCATCTTCTGATTGGGTTGTTTGTTTTTTTGATATTGAGCTCCATGAGCTGTTTGTATATTTTGGAGATTAATCCCTTGGTTGCTTCGTTTGCAAATATTTTCTCCCATTCTGAGGGTTGTCTTTTCATCTTGTCCATGGTTTCCTTTGCTTTGCAAAAGCTTTTAAGTTTCCTTAGGTCCCATTTGTTTATTTTTGTTTTTATTTTCATTACTCTAGGAGGTGGATCAAAAAAGATCTTGCTGCGATTTATATCAGAGAGCGTTCTGCCTATGTTTTCCTCTAAGAGTTTTATAGTGTCTGGCCTTACGTTTAGTTCTTTAATCCATTTTGAGTTTATTTTTGTGTATGGTGTTAGGGAGTGTTCTAATTTCATTCTTTTACATGTAGCTGTCCAGTTCTCCCAGCACCACTTATTGAAGAGACTGTCTTTTCTTCATTGTATATTCTTGCCTCCTTTGTCATAGAGTAGGTAACCATAGGTGCATGGGTTTATCTCTGGGCTTTCTATCCTGTTTCTTTGATCTATATTTCTGTTTTGTGCCAGTACCATACTGTCTTGAATACTGTAGCTTTGTAGTATAGTTTGAAGTCAGGCAGCCTGATTCCTCCAGGTCCTTTTTTCTTTCTCAAGATTGCTTTCATTATTCAGGGTCTTTTGTGTTTCCATACAAATTATAAAATTTTTGTTCTAATCCAATGAAAAATGCCATTGATAATTTGATAGGGATTGCATTGAATCTGTAGATTGCTTTGGGTAGTATAGTTATTTTCACAATACTGATTCTTCCAATCCAAGAACATGGTATATCTCTCCATCTGTTTGTGTCATCTGTGATTTCTTTCATCAGTATCCCATAGTTTCTGAGTACAGGTCTTTTGTCACCATAGGTAGGTTTATTCCTAGGTATTTTATTTTTTTTGTTGCAGTGGTAAATGGGATTGTTTCCTTAATTTCTCTTTCTGATCTTTCATTTTTAGTATATAGGAATGCAAGAGATTTCTGTGTATTAATTTTGTATCCTGTTTGTTGCAGTTTTGAATGGAATCCTTTTCTTTTTCCATTCTCCAATGGGCTATTGCCAGGATATAGAGAGGCAATTGATTTTGATGTGCTGATCTTATATCCAACAACCTTGCTATACTCTTATTACTTCTAAGAAGGCAGGCCTTTTCTACTGCCTTATTACCTCCAGAGAAACTGAGTGCCACATTTTAGTCCTGAAAACTGGGCAATTTGAGCAAGGTTCTGAAAATAACAAAATTCCACTACAGTAAAACTGTGATGCCCCATGAAGTTCTTGATAATGGGAATTGGTCTGTCATGCTTTGTTGATTTATAGCTCTATCAGACATTACACACACGTATGCCCTCAAGATAATTGCACTGACCTTCTTTCTGTGGCTTTTTAATGTCATAGCACAAAGTTATAGTTATAGTCACTTTTCTGAAAGCCAAAGTCATGTTTAATTCTCCTCTGGTGTACTATGGTGATGAAGATGATGGTAATTTCTCAGGAGTAAGCTGCAGGAGGTAAGAGGGAAGAGATGTGCTCTAAACAAAAGTTGAAATTTAATGCAATGTCACCAGATTCCCATAGTAAGCAATTAACAAAGAAAAAGATGAACAGAAAGTTAATAATTGTTATTGAAGAGAAAGTAACATCTTACAGACAGTGATGTCACTTAAAGCTCAAAGGTAAAATGACTTCATATATGCAGGTTTTCATGCTAGTCCTAATTATTATTTGCATTATTCCAAGAAAGCCAATGGACTTTGGTCATATCTACCTGTACAAAATGAACCCATAGTATAATCCATCTGCTCATTTCAATAGAATAAATGGTTAATCAGCCTGGGCTATACAATGGATTCATCAGTGATGATCATTATGAATCATAAATGCCCAAAGTTAATAAATTGGCCATCCTTTTATTTTATCTTCCTAGTCTATGTAGATAAACTTC
This sequence comes from Balaenoptera acutorostrata, assembly GCF_949987535.1. NCBI lineage: Eukaryota > Metazoa > Chordata > Mammalia > Artiodactyla > Balaenopteridae > Balaenoptera > Balaenoptera acutorostrata. The sequence goes on from NC_080081.1 coordinate 47,114,301, forward strand.
TATAGAAACTGGCTTGCTTCTCTTTCTTTTTTTTCTTTCTTTCTTTCTCTCTCTCTTTCTTTCTTTCTTTCTTTCTTTCTTTCTTTCTTTCTTTCTTTCCTTTCCTTTCCTTTCCTTTCCTTTCCTTTCCTTCCCTTCTTTCCAGAGCATTTCACTCAAATGAAAGGAAAAATACCACCACAAAATTCATTTTCCAAAAGGATGAAATCTTCTTAAAGGATTTTAAAATGATGAATATGGACCCCCCCCCCACCTGTCTCCTTCACCTCCCAGTCAGACTTAGTATTTGCAAAACACTATTGAAATGAACAAAGAACCATTTGCTATAAATGCCTTGAAGAGAAATGATTTGTTTCAAGGCACAATGGATCTGAGCTCTCTCCAAACTCTCAAAGGCACTGGAAGTATGATGGCATTGGGGTGCCCTAGCCTTATGCTATAGTGCCTGTTTTTATGCAAATCAGGTTTTTTTTAAAGCCTTTCCCGAACTACAAGATAGTTTTTTCATTCAAAATGAACATTATAGAGAAAGTAGGTGGGGAAAAAATACAGACTTGACATAGACCTCGGCCTCAAAGCAGCTAGTTTTCCTCCTATTACCTGGTTGAAAAATGGCAAATTAGCCATGACTTAACTGGTTTCCTCACTCCCACTCCTCCTGAAATGGAGGAAAGTCATGAGGTCTTTGAGGATAGAGATCTAACAGTTTGAAGATTTGTAAATAGTTTTAAATCTATTTAAAAGAAGCTGCAAGTTTTTATTTTATTCTTAAGAAAAGACAGTAGTGAAAATAGATGATTAAGGCAGAAATTAAGTCAGTAGGTGCCCCTGTATGGTGAGTAATTATGCTCTTCTTGCCCAGAGGATCACTATAATTCATGCTATGCAATGCAACACGAATCCTTCTATTGAAAGGCATAGATAAACCACAAGTGAAGAAAATCTGACATGCTTTGAATTATATACATAGGTCACTCCCTAGGATCTATATCCCATAATACTGTTCTTTACATTGAGACAAATAACAAATTATCATTAATGAAAAGAACAATTTTTTCCATGGATCATGGTTTAAAGTGGTATAAATAAAAATATCCCAGAAGGATGTTTTAGTAGAGTCTCAATATCATTTTTAGATAGATACATGATATTAATAGTATTTTAAGCTTTCCCCATAAACTTAGTCACTATACAAAAAGATATTTTCTTATATTTTCACTCTTAATAGGAATAACAATAATCTACTTTGTCATATATTTGTCTTTTCAAAAACATTTGACGACATGGAAGCAAAATTAATTTATTCTCAGGAAGTATATTGAAACATACTGTGACTAGGACTGAAGAATAAGTTATGTCCCTCAACAGGAAATCTTGGTAGAATGCAACGGGTTTAACTGTAAAGTGTTCCTAACTAGGAAAAAAGAGAATAATTCTTATAAGTACATTGTTATAATAATTCAAAAAGATTTAATGAGGTCAAACATGCAATTTTCTTTTTTTCAGGAGTGGAGGTTTTAAAGTGCTTTAACTATTAGCCCTACATTTATACTATTTTTTATCCATGCTCAGCCTTTTGCTGAAAATGTAATACTGAGTGAAGAGAGAAGAGAAAAAGAGGATAAGAGAAGGAAAAGAGCATGAAGATAGGAGCTGAGTGCTTTGGCAAGCGGAGCCTGTTCTAGAAAGAACATTACTCTCGGGCTCTGTTCTGCCCTGTATGCGAGGAAAGAATTGGAACATACTTAGAGGAGCTCTACCATGCTCCTTAGGAGGTGACTAGGATAGTGACAGCTCAATGGCACGGGGTACACCTCCTAACAATGGCTTCTGGTGGTGCAAGATGCAGTGGGTGCCAGCTGCCAGGAACCTTGAACTCGCAATTATACGGGCCGGCGTTTCTATGTAATGACCTACCGCTTACGACAATCAGCTGCTGATTGCCCTGAGCATAAGCAGGAAAGCATGCAAACCTAGAGGAGGATTTTAGGTACCCACGGAATAGGTAGTTCTCAGAGCGTAAGTGAATTAGAGAGAATCACCCTCTCCTTACTTCCTTCTGAGAAACAACCTTTTGGAAATCCAAATTAGAAAATTTTTTTTCTTTTTAAATGGAGAAGAAGGTAGAAAGTCTCTGTGGTTTGAACAGCATCTGCCATGGTCTCCAGGCCACTTGTGCAGCTGAGATGTTGGGAAGTAACAGAAAAGGTTTCTTTAGGATGGAGCAGCTACTCAGTTCTGAGGCATTGAGACACATGAGATGCTAGAACTTGGCTCAGTCCATTTACAAAGGACCAAAAGAATCTTGTGGAGGGTTTTTACATCACTGAAGAAAAGGAGAGTTCTGAGACCAACTGTGGCAGCTTTGGGGACTTCTCAGATATGGGTTCTCACAATCCCATTTGTCTGTATCAGTTTGCAGATATGCCATATTTTCAGGATGGCACATAATTATGCAGTACATCTCCACATGCTAAGGTGAATAAATTAGTAACAGGAAAAAAATCTTATAGAGGCAAAAATTTGTCAAAAGACAGGTTTTAAATTATTTTCGTCTTAAAATTCTGCCAGAATTGTCTTCCTTATAAGAACTTCAGCCTACTATAGACAAAAATAAAATCCCTGCCCTGATCTTATCAGGACAAAGACAGCAAGGAAGTTTTCCCAGGCTGCTTTGAGGACACTATTCATTCAGCACATAGAAATTAAGTCAGTAGTTTCTTAGTCCCTTTGGAAGTTGTTTCTTTTTTGTTTTGCTTTACTTGGTTGTGAGGGAGAAGAGAAATGATACAAGAACTTTAGAAAACTAGGGAGAAACGTCATCATTGTGTCAAAATTAACATTTAGCTGAAAAGGATTCATTATTTTTAATGTATATTCATCACACACTCAGTGATGGTGCAAATGTTCTGGCTGGGGAATGCAAACTATTGATAATATGCATTGGAGCTCTGCCGTGCCAACTGCATTAATTATAATTAACTGACAGATTGACAGCTACATATTGATGGACAGTGTGGTGAAGATTCCCTTAATGTTACTATGTATAGTGTGGATGCATATTCACAGAATAATTAGCATATTTCAGATTGATCACATCTAGTCTTGAATTTTTTCTGATATCAATAAATACAATCAGAGCCTGCTGTAGGGTCTTTGTTAAGGCATGTCAGCTCCTGAGCCTCTGTTTTCTTAGCTATCAAATGGGAAGTTAGATTAGAAGGTTATTTCTTCTCGGACAAGTTATATTTTAGGATTTAATAAATTGCTAGCTCTCGAGGAGACCTTCAAGATGACAGAAGAGTAAGACGTGGAGATCACCTCCCTCCCCACCAATACATCAGAAATACATCTACATGTGGAACAACTCTTACAGAACACCTACTGAAGGCTGGCAGAAGACCTCAGACCTCCAAAAAGGCAAGAAACGCCCCCATGTACCTGGGTAGGGCAAAAGAAAAGCAGAGACAAAAGAATAGGGACGGGACCTGCACCAGTGGGAGGGAGCTGTGAAGGAGGAAAGGTTTCCACACACTAGGAAGCCACTTCACTGGTGGAGACGGGGGGTGGCGGGGGGAAAACTTCGGAGCCATGGAGGAGAGTGCAGCAATAGGGGTGCAGAGGGCAAAGCATAGAGATTCCCAAACAGAGGATCTGAGCTGACCAGCACTCACCAGCCCGAGAGGCTTGTCTGCTCACCTGCCGGGATGGGTGGGGGCTGGGAGTTGAGGTTCTGGCTTCGGAGGTCAGATCCCAGGGAGAGGACTGGGGTTGGCTGCGTGAACACAGACTGAAGGGGGCTAGTGCGCCACAGCTAGCTGGGAGGGAGTCAGGGAAAAAGTCTGGAACGGCCGAAGAGGCAAGAGACATTTTCTTGTCTCTTTGTTTCGGGGTGCCTGAGGAAAGGGGATTAAGAGCACTGCCTAAATGAGCTCCAGAGATGGGCGCAAGCCGTGGCTATCAGCACAGACCCCAGAGACGGGACTGAGACGCTAAGGCTGCTGCTGCAGCCACCAAGAAGCCTGTGTGCAACACAGGTCACTATCCACACATCCCCTCCCGGGAGCCTGTGCAGCCTGCCACTGCCAGGGTCCCGTGATCCAGGGACAACTTCCCCGGGAGAACACATGGCATGCCTCAGGCTGGTGCAATGTCACGATGGCCTCTGCTGCCGCAGGCTCACCCCACATTCCGTACCCCTCTCTCCCCGGCCTGAGTGAGCCAGAGCCCCCTAACCAGCTGCTACTTTAACTCCGTCTTGTCTGAGCGAAAAACAGATGTCCTCAGGTGACCTACATGCAAAGGCAGGGCCAAATCCAAAGCTGAACCCCAGGAGCTCTGTGAACAATGAAGAGAAAGGGAAATTTCTCCCAGCAGCCTCAGGATCAGTGGATTAAATCTCCACAATCAACTGGATGTACCCTGCAGCGGTAGAATACATGAATAGAAAACAAATCATCCCAAATTGAGGTGGTAGACTTTGGGAGTGACAATTTTTTTTTTCCTTTTTCTCTTTTTGTGAGCGTGTATGTGTATGCGCCTGGGTGCAATATTGTCTGTATAACTTTGCTTTTACCATTTGTCCTAGAGTTCTTTCTCCCCATTCTTTTATTTTTTTAGTATAGTTTTTAATCACTTCTTATCATTGGGGGGTTCGGTTTTTGGTTTGGTTGCTCTTTTCTTTCTTTCTTTGTTTCTTTTTTTTATTACTTTTTATTTTTTTTATTTTTAATGATTATTTTTTATTTTAATAACTATTTTATTTCATTATTATTTTTTCTTTCTTTCTTTCTTTTTTTCTCCCTTTTATTCTGAGCCGTGTGGATGACAGGACCTTGGTGCTCTGGCCAAGTGTCAGGCCTGTGCCTCTGAGGTGGGAGAGCCAAGTTCAGGACATTGGTCCACCAGAGACCTCCCAGCTCCACATAATATCAATGCACAAGAGCCCTCGCAGAGATCTATGTCTCAGCATTAAGAGCCAGCTCCACCCAATGGCCAGCGAGCTCCAGTGATGGACACCCAATGCCAAACAACTAGCAAGATAGGAACACAAACCCACCCATCAACAGAGAGGTTGCTGAAAGTCATACAAGGTTCAAGACACCCTAAAACACACCACAGGACGTGGCCCTACCCACCAGAAAGACAAGATCCAGCCCAACCCACCAGAATACAGGCACCAGTGTCCTCCACCAGGAAGCCTACACAAGCCACTGAACCAACCTTAGCCACTGGGGGCAGGAACCAAAAACAACAGGAACTACGAACTTGCAGCGTGTGAAAAGGAGACCCAAACACAGTAAGTTAAGCAAAATTAGAAAACAAATAAACACACAGCAGATGAAGGAGCAAGGTAAAAACCCACCAGACCAAACAAATGAAGAGGTAATAGGCAGTCTACCTGAAAAAGAATTCAGAGTAATGATAGTAAACATGATCCAAAATCTTGGAAATAGAATGGAGAAAATACAACAAATGTTTAACAAGGACCTAGAAGAACTAAAGAGCAAACAAACAAAGATGAACAACACAATATATGAAATTTAAAATTCTCTAGAAAGAATCAATAGCAGAATAACTGAGGCAGAAGACCGGGTAAGTAACCTGGAAGGTAAAATAGTGGAAATGACTACCACAGAACAGAAAAAAGAAAAAAGAATGAAAAATATTGAGGAGAGTCTCAGAGACCTCAGGGATAACATTAAATGCACCAACATTCGAATTATACGGGTCCCAGAAGAAGAAGAGAAAAAGAAAGGGACTGAGAAAATATTTGAAGAGAGTATAGTTGAAAACTTCCCTAAAATGGGAAAGGAAATAGGTAATCAAGCCCAGAAAGTGCAGAGTCCCATGCAGGATAAATCCAAGGAGAAACACGCCAAGACACATTTTAATCAAACTATAAAAAATTAAATAAAAAGAAAAAATATTAAAAGCAGCAAGGGAAAAACAAAAAATAGCATACAAGGGAAACCCCATAAGGTTAACAGCTGATCTTTCAGGAGAAACTCTACAAGCCAGAAGGGAGCGGCAGGACATGTTTAAAGTGATGAAAGGGAAAAACCTACAACCAAGATTACTCTACCCAACAAGGATCTCATTTAGATTTGACGGAGAAATTAAAACCTTTACAGACAAGCAAAAGCTAAGAGAATTCAGCACTGCCAAATCAGCTTTACAACAAATGCTAAAGGTACTTCTCTAGGCAGGAAACACAAGAGAAGGAAAAGACCTCCAATAACAAACCCAAAACAATTTAGAAAATGGTAATAGGAACATACATATCAATAATTACCTTAAATGTAAATGGATTAAATGCTCCAACCAAAAGACATAGACTGGCTGAATGGGTACAAAAACAAGACCCATATATATGCTGTCTACAAGAGACCCACTTCAGACCTAGGGACACATACAGACTGAAAGTGAGGGGATGGGAAAAGATATTCCATGCAAATGGAAATCAAAAGAAAGCTGGAATAGCAATTCTCGTATCAGAAAAAAATAGACTTTAAAATAAAGACTATTACAAGTGACAAAGAAGGACACTACATAATGATCAAGGGATCAATCCAAGAAGAAGATATAACAATTGAAAATATTTATGCACCCAACATAGGAGCACCTCAGTACATAAGGCAAATGCTAGCAGCCATAAAAGGGGAAATCAACAGTAACACAATCATAGTAGGGGACTGTAACATCCCAGTTTCACCAATGGACAGATCATCCAAGATGAAAATAAATCAGGAAACACACGCTTTAAATGATACCTTAAACAAGATGGACTTAATTGATATTTATAGGACATTCCATCCAAAAACAACAGAATACACTTTCTTCTCAAGTGCTCATGGAACATTCTCCAGGATAGATCATATCCTGGGTCACAAATCAAGTCTTGGTAAATTTAAGAAAATTGAAATTGTATCAAGTATCTTTTCTGACCACAACGCTATAAGACTACATATCAATTACAGGAAAATATCTATAAAAAATACAAACACATGTAGGCTAAACAATACACTACTTAATAACCAAGAGATCACTAAAGAAATCAAAGAGGAAATCAAAAAATACCTAGAAACAAATGACAATGAAAACCTAATGACCCAAAACCTATGGGATGCAGCAAAAGCAAATATAAGAGGGAAGTTTATAACAATACAATCCAACCTTAAGCAACAAGAAACACCTCAAATAAACCACCTAACCTTACACCTAAACCAATTAGAGAAAGAAGAACAAAAAAGCCCCAAAGTTAGCAGAAGGAAAGAAATCATAAAGATCAGATCAGAAATACATGTAAAAGAAATGAAGAAAACAATAGCAAAGATCAATAAAACTAAATCTGGTTCCTTGAGAAGATAAACAAAATTGATAAACAATTAGCCAGACTCATCAAGAGAAAAAGGGAGAAGACTCAAATCAATATAATTAGAAATGAAAAAGGAGAAGTAACAACTGACACCGCAGAAACACAAAGGATCATGAAAGAGTACTACAAGCAACTATATCCCAATAACATGGACAACCTGGAAGAAATGGACAAATTCTTAGAAAAGCACAACCTGTCGAGACTGAACCAGGAAGAAATAGAAAATATGAACAGACCAATCACAAGCCCTGAAATTGAAACTGTGATTAAAAATCTTCCAACAAACAAAAGCCCAGGACCAGATGGTTTCACAGGCAAACTCTATCAAACATTTAGAGAAGAGCTAATACCTATCCTTCTCAGACTCTTCCAAAATATAGCTGAGGGAGGAACATTCCCAAACTCATTCTACTAGACCACCATCACCCTGATACCAAAACCAGACAAAGATGTCATAAAGAAAGAAAACTACAGACCAGTATCACTGATGAACATAGATACAAAAATCCTCAACAAAATAGCAAACAGAATCCTGCAAACAGAGGCCTGCGCACCATGATGAAGAGTGGCCCCCACTTGCCGCAACTAGAGAAAGCCCTCGCACAGAAACAAAGACCCAACACAGCCAAAAATAAATATAAAAATAAATTAAAAAAAAAAAGACCTAAAGAAGAAATACATGGCAAATATCTTTCTTCTCTTTAAAAAAAAAAACTAAAAATAGAACTACCATAAGACCCAGCAATCCCACTACTGGGCATATACCCTGAGAAAAACATAATTCAAAAAGAGTCATGTACCACAATGTTCATTGCAACTCTGTTTACAATAGCCAGGGCACAGAAGCAACCTAAATGTCTACCACCGGATGAATGGATAAAGAAGATGTGGCACATATATACAATGGAATATTACTCAGCCATAAAAAGAAACAAAACTGAGTTATTTGTAGTGAGGTGGATGGACCTAGAGTCGGTCATACAGAGTGAAGTAAGTTATAAAGGGAAAAACAAATACCGTATGCTAACACATATATATGGAATATAAAAAAAATTTTTTTTATGAAGAACCTAGTGGCGGGACAGGAGTAAAGATGCAGAACAACTAGAGCATGGACTTGAGGACATGGGGAGGGGGAAAGGTAAGCTGGGACGAAGTGAGAGAGTGGCAGGGACAAATATAAACTACCAAATGTAAAATCAATAGCTAGTGGGAAGCAGCTGCATAACACAGGGAGTTCAGCTCAGTGCTCTGTGACCAACTAGAGGGGTGGGATATGGAGGATGGGAGGGAGGGCAATGCAAGAGGGAAGAGATTTGGGGATATATGTATATGTAAAGCTGATTCACTTTGTTGTAAAGAAGAAACTAACACACCATTGTAAAGTAAATACTACAACAAAGATGTTAAAAATAATAATAATAATAAAATAAATAAATAAATTCAATCAATGCAATAAAATACCCTTGCACAAATTGAGAATAACCCCATAAGCAGCAACCACTTGTCCTGATATTTGTATCCCTGGCTGTTTTAAAGTAGTAATATAAGTGAGTCATCTATTCTAAGAATTAATATTTGAATTTTAAATAGGAAAGCATTTTCAATCACACACACAAGTATCAAACTTCTATGCACTAGGATGGGCTCAGAAAGGACACACCTTATTTTGCTAGCTCCCAACTTGAGTAGGTTGGTGGAAGAGATGGCAGTTGGAATTTCATGGGCTCTGGGGTCAGGCTGACATGTTTTAAAGTGCTCTACCACTTATTAGCAATGACCTTGGACAAACTATTCAACAATGATTCACTTTTCTCCCTAGCAAACTGAGAATTACAAAAAAATACCTCAAAGGTTTGATTTCAAGATGAGAGAATAATGTGAACAAAGCATTTAGCACAGTGTCTGACACATAGTAGATACTATATAAATTATAGTTACTATTGTTACTGAAACAGAATTAAAAATGGGACTCCCTGTGACTACAAAGACATTATGAATGGAGTCTATCAACCTTTTCCAAAATTACAATGGTGTCAGTAAACAGTCAATGCAGAATACAGCTTTAAGTCCTCTTTCCACAACTATTTCAGTTTTGTCCAATTCTCACTCCACTTTTGCTGATTCCTGCATTTTGCCTTCCTTTACCGAGGAGATGCTGAAGTGGTCAAGAGAAAGGAGTAAGACAAATAGCGCACCCACAGTCATCACATTCAACCTTCCTATGAAGTGGAAATTGACCACTAACTGCTAATTTCACTCTGTTCTTGAATAAGCATTTTGGAATTAAAGTGGTTCCTGTTGTTAGGCAGTGATATGGTTAGAATCAGTGCTCAAAAGTCTTTACCACAGAGTATAGTGAAGCGTATTCCTGTTACTCTAGAAATTTTATTAACAAGGGTTTAAGTAAATCAAGGCATATTATAGATCCTTGCTAATTTAATTAGGAAACACTCTGAAATCCATAGTTTCATAATCTACCTGCCCCTCCTGAGGCTGTTTGTTCCAGACACCACCATGGCTGGGAACTGGAACATCTAACAATGCAAACTAATGACATGTGAGATTCAGTGTTCCAGGCCAGCAAACAAGCAATCAAAGAATATGTCATTTGCTTGATTGTACAAATCATTGGGAAATAGTGAAGAGGGTGTTTTTCAGTACTCTTAACAAGTTCCATTGCACACCCTATAGCTTGCCAATGCACTAATCTCCTGAGATGAGCACTGATGTATACTTAATTAGTTTTCATTGATAGACCACAAAACTCCTGCATGTTGTTTATATTATTGAGTGACTAATTTGTTTTATTCACTTCATGAATCCTAGATTTGTATAATCCTGAAACCTTGCCATGGATTTAGAATTAAAGTTTTTGCTTTGAAGACATGCCCTGATTCTGAGAGAGAGAGAGAGAGCATGCAAAAGAGGTCCAGGTCTATTGTACTTCCTATAAAGTAGTCTACAGATGAATTAGTTGCTGCTAAATAGATGATTCATTTAGTGTACAGGCATTCCCCACTATCTTACTTTTTGTGGACTTTCAAATCTTGACAGTACTGTAAAGTGATGGCTTTGTTCATTTCAAAATACAAAGAAGAAAGAAAATCTATCAACAAAATTTCACTGAGTACTTTTCTTAGTGTCTTGAATTCCAGCTGTGTTGCAGTCTCTCACATAAAAGCAGACAGAGATGTACATACTCCCAGACAATTTTGACAAACAAATCAGAAGTTCATGCAGGGCTTTCCCCACAGCTTTTAAACAGCAGTATCATCCAGGCTCATACTTAAACTGTGGTTGACCCTCCTGATAACTACAAAAGTATGTGTTATGACCTACCAATATCCTTGTGCAGGTCCCATGATTTTAAATCTAGAAGAATTCAAACAGATGATTCAAAGCCTATGTGTTTATTTCTCATAAAATTTTGTTGTATTTTTCATCTCCTGCAGTAGCGTCTCCCAGAAAGAAAAGCATAAAAGTCATTGCAAATGAAATCTTAGGACAAGCAACATGTTCATCTCACACCAGAGATTAACATATTTTGAAGTATTTTGGAATACCTGTGTATTCTTGTCCAGTGTTATCAGCAAAGTTAAGGCCCAGAAACCCATGGCCATTTGCGGGGTGGTGAGGCTGAGACAATTCAAAAAGTCAACTTGTGAACATCCTCAGCATCCCGTCAACCAGCAGGAAGTGCTCTTCTGTGAGAGAGAAACCTCAGAGGAAAAGTTCCAAGTTTCTTTGGCTTCACTCTCTGAAGCTCTAGGTAAGGCACAGGATGAATAATCTATCAAAATTAACATAAATCTGAAAGTTTAAACCCTGGGTTCTATAACTTATAACAATTCATACAAGAGAGTTGAACTCTTCACTGTTTTGTATTTACTTTCAGAGAAGCTTCCCTGAAATGGTATTAATAACCTTCCTATCACTACAGCTTGGATAGCTATGAGGCCGAGATATTGACTCTCTGGCTTCGTTACCCAGAAAACTATGAAATGAATTTAATGATCAAGAATCTGGCTGCCTTGGAACAACAATTTCCCTCAGTTTATTCATATATGAAGTAAAAATAATAAGGCAATGTCATTTTCATGATAAGAATTCAAGGAAATAATCATTTGAAAGCCACTGTAATGGTGAAGAAACATAAGGAAAATATATCTTAATCATTACTAAAATAGAGACTGCATTTGACACCTTACTATTTTAAAAACCAGTAAAATATCTTTTTAAGGAAGCAAACATCTTTTACCTCATCGATTTTCACTGCTCATTAAGACCTGATCAACTTCATTGGAGTTTCATTTCCTTTAATTTTCCTGTTCTCCTCTTGTTCAGCACTTCTCTGAATTAGTGCTTTATTTCAAACTAACACTGCTGTAAGCTACTAGAAGCAGTTGATACTCCTCTCTTTCCCCTCATTTCCTACCTTAATTGCTAACTTTTGAGTCAGCCTGAAATGTAGTAGTAAGAGATGACCACCTAGTGGGATCACAAGGAGCCTTGGGACTCTCACTCCTGACTTGCACACACACACACACACACACACACACACACACACACACCTCCCACAATGCAGGCTGTCAATCTCCAGGTCCCATTATGGTCTTGGTTATTCTACTAACATGAAAAATGTCCATGAAAAGCAACTCAACAGGATCACCAGTTATAGACAGTTCAGTGTGAACAAATACATCATTTTTTAACAGGGTTTAAAACAGTAGACTGGGGACCCCAGGCATCTGTAGGGATGTCTACTGGGAAGAGGTCAGAGCTCAACAAGTTAGTGTAGAATACAGAAGAAGGAAGGTAACATAGACCATGATGTCTTAATTTTGCTTAGAGATGCACATACACACAAACATCCAAAAATGTGCCCAAGAGTTCATCTCCATTCTCTGTCACAATCATTCCAGGACTCTTGGTCCTTGCACCTATCACAGCTCTAAAATATTATAGTGTCATGTGTCATTTACATTCATGTCTCTCTTACAGAATTACAGATGCCTTGAAGGCATAGTGTCTTAATTTTTTAAATATCTGTCTTAGCACTAAATATGGAGTTGACAGCACATCAGAATTACCTAGAGTTTTATAAAAATAAATATTTCTAGGTCCTGCCCCAGACCTAGTGAATTAATATCTACAGAAATATGATCTGGGTACCTATATCTCTTATAGTTCTAGGGATGATTTTGATATGCAGCATTAGTTGAGCATAATTATGTTAAATAGATGTTGAATGAAAGAAATAACTCTGTTTATATCCTTTTTACCTACTGTCCACACTGGGAAATGTAAACAGAATTCTGGATATGCACAACTCCAGGGAACCCCACTCACATAAACCACAATGTGAATGGGCCTCCCTAGAGTTATGTGACACAGTGGCTCTGGAATGTACTCAGAGACCCTGGGTCACAATGTTAATAGAGAAAAATTTGCTAATGCCTCCAAGTCTTCCGTCTTTGCAGCTTCAAAAACTTATCACTGGAGAATGTAAATTGGTGCCGCTACTATGAAAAACAGTATGGAGATTCCTCAAGAAATTAGAAAAAAACTACCATATGATCTAGAAATTCCATTCTGGGTACTTATCTGAAGGAAATGAAAACACTAACTAGAAAAGATATATGCACTACCATGCTCATTGAAACATTATTTACAACGGCCAAGACATGGAAGCAACCTAAGTGTCCATTGATAGATGAATGGATAAAGAAAATGTGGTAGACCAGAGCCTCCCATCAAGCCTCTTAGATAGCCTCAACCACCAGAGGGCAGACAACAGAAGCAAGAAAAACTACAATCCTGCAGCCTGTGGACCAAAAACCACAGTTACAGAAAGACAGAGAAGATGAAAAGGCAGAGGGCTATGTACCAGATGAAGGAACAAGAAAAAACCCCAGAAAAACAACTAAATGAAGTGGAGATAGGCAACCTTCCAGAAAAAGAATTCAGAATAATGATAGTGAAGATGATCCAGGACCTCGGAATAAGAATGGAGGCAAAGATTGAGAAGATGCAAGAAATGATTAACAAAGACCTAGAAGAATTAAAGAACAAACAACCAGAGATGACCAATACAATAACTGAAATGAAAACTACACTAGAAGGAATCAATAGCAGAATAACTGAGGCAGAAGAACGGATAAGTGACCTGGAAGACAGAATGGTGGAATTCACTGCTGCGGAACAGACTAAAGAAAAAAGAATAAAAAGAAATGAAGACAGCCTAAGAGACCTCTGGGACAACATTAAACGCAACAACATTCGCATTATAGGGGTCCCAGAAGGAGAAGAGAGAGAGAAAGGACCAGAGAAAATATTTGAAGAGATTATAATCGAAAACTTCCCTAACATGGGAAAGGAAATAGCCACCCAAGTCCAGGAAGCGCAGAGAGTCCCATACAGAATAAACCCAAGGAGAAACACGCCGAGACACATAGTAATCAAAGTGGCAAAAATTAAAGACAAAGAAAAATTATTGAAAGCAGCAAGGGAAAAACGACAAATAACATACAAGGGAACCCCCATAAGGTTAACAGCTGATTTCTCAGCAGAAACTCTGCAAGCCAGAAGGGAGTGGCATGAAATACTTAAAGTGATGAAAGGGAAGAACCTACAACCAAGATGACTCTACCCAGCAAGGATCTCATTTAGATTTGATGGAGAAATCAAAAGCTTTACAGACAAGCAAAAGCTAAGAGAATTCAGCACCACCAAACCAGCTCTACAACAAATGCTAAAGGAACTTCTCTAAGTGGGAAACACAAGAGAAGAAAAGGACCTACAAAAACAAACCCAAAACAATTAAGAAAATGGTCATAGGAACATACATATCGATAATTACCTTAAACGTGAATGGATTAAATGCCCCAACCAAAAGACATAGACTGGCTGAATGGATACAAAAACAAGACCCATATATATGCTGTCTACAAGAGACCCACTTCAGACCTAGGGACACATACAGACTGAAAGTGAGGGGATGGAAAAAGATATTCCATGCAAATGGAAATCAAAAGAAAGCTGGAGTAGCTATACTCATATCAGATAAAATAGACTTTAAAATAAAGAATGTTACAAGAGACAAGGAAGGACACTACATAATGATCCAGGGATCAATCCAAGAAGAAGATATAACAATTATAAATATATATGCACCCAACATAGGAGCACCTCAATACATAAGGCAACTGCTAACAGCTATAAAAGAGGAAATCGACAGTAACACAATAATAGTGGGGGACTTTAACACCTCACTTACACCAATGGACAGATCATCCAAAATGAAAATAAATAAGGAAACAGAAGCTTTAAATGACACAATAGACCAGATAGATTTAATTGATATATATAGGACATTCCATCCAAAAACGGCAGATTACACGTTCTTCTCAAGTGCACACGGAACATTCTCCAGGATAGATCACATCTTGGGTCACAAATCAAGCCTCAGTAAATTTAAGAAAATTGAAATCATATCAAGCATCTTTTCTGACCACAACGCTATGAGATTAGAAATGAATTACAGGGAAAAAAACGTAAAAAAGACAAACACATGGAGGCTAAACAATACGTTACTAAATAACCAAGAGATCACTGAAGAAATCAAACAGGAAATAAAAAAATACCTAGAGACAAATGACAATGAAAACACGACGACCCAAAACCTATGGGATGCAGCAAAAGCGGTTCTAAGAGGGAAGTTTATAGCTATACAAGCCTACCTAAAGAAACAAGAAAAATCTCAAGTAAACAATCTAACTTTACACCTAAAGAAACTAGAGAAAGAAGAACAAACAAAACCCAAAGTTAGCAGAAGGAAAGAAATCATAAAGATCAGAGCAGAAATAAATGAAATAGAAACAAAGAAAACAATAGCAAAGATCAATAAAACTAAAAGTTGGTTCTTTGAGAAGATAAACAAAATTGATAAGCCATTAGCCAGACTCATCAAGAAAAAGAGGGAGAGGACTCAAATCAATAAAATCAGAAATGAAAAAGGAGAAGTTACAACAGACACCGCAGAAATACAAAACATCCTAAGAGACTACTACAAGCAACTTTATGCCAATAAAATGGACAACCTGGAAGAAATGGACAAATTCTTAGAAAGGTATAACCTTCCAAGACTGAACCAGGAAGAAACAGAAAATATCAACAGACCAATCACAAGTAATGAAATTGAAACTGTGATTAAAAATCTTCCAACAAACAAAAGTCCAGGACCAGATGGCTTCACAGGTGAATTCTATCAAACATTTAGAGAAGAGCTAACACCCATCCTTCTCAAACTCTTCCAAAAAATTGCAGAGGAAGGAACTCTCCCAAACTCATTCTATGAGGCCACCATCACCCTGATACCAAAACCAGACAAAGACACTACAAAAAAAGAAAATTACAGACCAATATCACTGATGAATATAGATGCAAAAATCCTCAACAAAATACTAGCAAACAGAATCCAACAACACATTAAAAGGATCATACACCACGATCAAGTGGGATTTATCCCAGGGATGCAAGGATTCTTCAATATACGCAAATCAATCAATGTGATACACCATATTAACAAATTGAAGAATAAAAACCATATGATCATCTCAATAGATGCAGAAAAAGCTTTTGACAAAATTCAACACCCATTTATGATAAAAACTCTCCAGAAAGTGGGCATAGAGGGAACCTACCTCAACATAATAAAGGCCATATATGACAAACCCACAGCAAACATCATTCTCAATGGTGAAAAACTGAAAGCATTTCCTCTAAGATCAGGAACGAGACAAGGATGTCCACTCTCACCACTATTATTCAACATAGTTCTGGAAGTCCTAGCCACGGCAATCAGAGAAGAAAAAGAAATAAAAGGAATACAAATTGGAAAAGAAGAAGTAAAACTGTCACTGTTTGCGGATGACATGATACTATACATAGAGAATCCTAAAACTGCCACCAGAAAACTGCTAGAGCTAATTAATGAATATGGTGAAGTTGCAGGTTACAAAATTAATGCACAGAAATCTCTTGCATTCCTATACACTAATGATGAAAAATCTGAAAGAGAAATTATGGAAACACTCCCATTTACCATTGCAACAAAAAGAATAAAATACCTAGGAATAAACCTACCTAGGGAGACAAAAGACCTGTATGCAGAAAACTATAAGGCACTGATGAAAGAAATTAAAGATGATACCAACAGATGGAGAGATATACCATGTTCTTGGATTGGAAGAATCAACATTGTGAAAATGAGTATACTACCCAAAGCAATCTACAGATTCAATGCAATCCCTATCAAATTACCGATGGCATTTTTTACGGAGCTAGAACAAATCATCTTAAAATTTGTATGGAGACACAAAAGACCCCGAATAGCCAAAGCAGTCTTGAGGCAAAAAAATGGAGCTGGAGGAATCAGACTCCCTGACTTCAGACTATACTACAAAGCTACAGTAATCAAGACAATATGGTACTGGCACAAAAACAGAAACATAGATCAATGGAACAAGATAGAAAGCCCAGAGATTAACCCACGCACCTATGGTCAACTAATCTATGACAAAGGAGGCAAAGATATACAATGGAGAAAAGACAGTCTCTTCAATAAGTGGTGCTGGGAAAACTGGACAGCCACATGTAAAAGAATGAAATTAGAATACTCCCTAACACCATACACAAAAATAAACTCAAAATGGATTAGAGACCTAAATATAAGACTGGACACTATAAAACTCTTAGAGGAAAACATAGGAAGAACACTCTTTGACATAAATCACAGCAAGATCTTTTTCGATCCACCTCCTAGAGTAATGGAAATAAAAACAAAAATAAACAAGTGGGACCTAATGAAACTTCAAAGCTTTTGCACAGCAAAGGAAACCATAAACAAGACGAAAAGACAACCCTCAGAATGGGAGAAAATATTTGCAAATGAATCAACGGACAAAGGATTAATCTCCAAAATATATAAACAGCTCATTCAGCTCAATATCAAAGAAACAAACACCCCAATCCAAAAATGGGCAGAAGACCTAAATAGACATTTCTCCAAAGAAGACATACAGACGGCCACGAAGCACATGAAAAGATGCTCAACATCACTAATTATTAGAGAAATGCAAATCAAAACTACAATGAGGTATCACCTCACTCCTGTTAGAATGGGCATCATCAGAAAATCTACAAACAACAAATGCTGGAGAGGGTGTGGAGAAAAGGGAACCCTCTTGCACTGTTGGTGGGAATGTAAATTGATACAGCCACTATGGAGAACAATATGGAGGTTCCTTAAAAAACTAAAAATAGAATTACCATATGACCCAGCAATCCCACTACTGGGCATATACCCAGAGAAAACCGTAATTCAAAAAGACACGTGCACCCGAATGTTCATTGCAGCACTATTTACAATAGCCAGGTCATGGAAGCAACCTAAATGCCCATCAACAGACGAATGGATAAAGAAGTTGTGGTACATATATACAATGGAATATTACTCAGCCATAAAAAGGAACGAAATTGAGCCATTTGTTGAGAAGTGGATGGATCTAGAGACTGTCATACAGAGTGAAGTAAGTCAGAAAGAGAAAAACAAATATCGTATGTTAATGCATGTATGTAGAACGTAGAAAAATGGTACAGATGAGCCAGTTTGCAGGGCAGAAGTTGAGACACAGATGTAGAGAATGGACATATGGACACCAAGGGGGGAAAACTGCGATGAGGTGGGGATGGTGATGTGCTGAATTGGGCGATTGGGATTGACATGTATACACTGATGTGTATAAAACTGATGCCTAATAAGAACCTGCAGTATAAAAAAACAAACAAAACAACTAATACTAAACTTTCATTGGGTTATTTGTATGGAAATATGTTAATATAAATGTTTCAGACATTACATGAAATTTCTAAAAATCTTATATTTGTATTTGTATGGAAATATGTATGGAAATATGTTAATATAAATGTTTCAGACATTACATGAAATTTCTAAAAATCTTATATTTGTATTTGTATGGAAATATGTATGGAGATATGTTAATATAAATGTTTCAGACATTACATGAAATTTCTAAAAATCTTATATTTGTATTTGTATGGAAATATGTATGGAGATATGTTAATATAAATGTTTCAGACATTACATGAAATTTCTAAAAATCTTATATTTGTATTTGTATGGAAATATGTATGGAGATATGTTAATATAAATGTTTCAGACATTACATGAAATTTCTAAAAATCTTATATTTGTATTTGTATGGAAATATGTATGGAGATATGTTAATATAAATGTTTCAGACATTACATGAAATTTCTAAAAATCTTATATTTGTATTTGTATGGAAATATGTATGGAAATATGTTAATATAAATGTTTCAGACAGTACATGAAATTTCTAAAAATCTTATATTTGTATTTGTATGGAAATATGTATGGAAATATGTTAATATAAATGTTTCAGACAGTACATGAAATTTCTAAAAATCTTATATTTGTATTTGTATGGAAATATGTATGGAAATATGTTAATATAAATGTTTCAGACATTACATGAAATTTCTAAAAATCTTATATTTGTATTTGTATGGAAATATGTATGGAAATATGTTAATATAAATGTTTCAGACATTACATGAAATTTCTAAAAATCTTATATTTGTATTTGTATGGAAATATGTATGGAAATATGTTAATATAAATGTTTCAGACATTACAGGAAACGTCTAAAAATCTTATATGTTCTGGTATAATGTTATAAGTAATAATCCTAGTTATTACTTTAAAATGTATATCTCAGAAATAACTAATTTTCTTGTCAACTGCATTATTATGAACTTTCATCAAATCTTTAACCATGGTCATTTTTAAGTCTTTTGTCATTTACAGACAGTTCTGGGTGTACTCTGATGATTTTGCAAATATGTTCCTATAAAAGAGTTTCATCTTCAAGAAATTCATGGAAAAGACTCTGACAAGTACAGGTTTCTGGTAACTGACTGTACTGCTGAACTGAATGAATAAGCATTTTCAGAACTCTAATGAAAAACTGATGAACTCATAAAAGTGCTAACAAAAGATCAAGATGAAAAAAAAATTAATTACATGGGACTGAGTGAACTGATGAGGATGAGTATAATTTTTGTGACTTTCTGTCTGAATTAAAAAAAAAAAAATCCCACAAGGACTCAGAGGCAAAGAATATACAAATCAATTTTCACTGCAAAGTAAAGGAGCTGTTACAGTGGAGGATTACTGGACTGAATGTCAATGTTATGACATAGTATAAGTGTGTTTCATGTTTGGTAATTGCAATCATTGTTGCTTTTGTTGTGGTCATCCATGTACAATGCTTGGTGTCAGTCTATCTATCTCTTGTAAAAATAAAATACAGTGTGTGTGTGTGGAAAAAAAAAAAAAAAAAAAAAAAAAAAAAGAAAATGTGGTAAATATATATAATATTTATATTATATATATATATATATATATATATATATATATATATATATAATGGAATATGATTCAGCCATTTAAAAAAAGGAAATCTTGCCATTTGTGGCAATATGGATGGACATTGAGGGTATCATGCTAAGTGAAATAAGTCGGATATTGAGAAGCAAATGCCATATGATCTTACTTATACGTGGAACCTAAAAAAAAAAAAAAAATCAAGCTCATAGATACAGAGAACAGATTGGTGATTGCCAGAGGTGAGTCAAAATGGGTGAAGGAGGTCAAATGTACAAACTTCCAGTTGTAAAATAACTGAGTCCTGGAGATGTAATATGCAGCATGATGACTATAGTTAATAATACTGTATTGTATTTTTGGAAGTTGCTAAGAGAGTAGATCCTAAAAGTTCTTATCACAAGAAAAAAAGTTGTAACTGTGGGTAGTGATGGATATTAACTAGACTTGTGGTGATCATTGGCAATACATATATACAAATATCGAATCATTATGTTGTACAATTAAACTTAATATAATGTTATATGTCTATTACACTTCTATTTTAAAATGATAATAATATATATATTAAAAAAGGAAAACTTAGTAATGTGTGGTTTACTTATGGATCAAAAGAAAAACTTTCCATGAAAATAAAAGGAACTGGTGTTTCATCTCTAATTCTCCCCTCAATAATCTCTGACTACAACAGAGTTGCTATGGCCTTATTAAGCATCTAGCAGCATTATTCTAAGGCATTGCATCTTTTGATGCTAAGAGCTTATAGGTCCTAACTACCTACTTAACTACCTATTTCTTTCCTGGAGGTTTATTGGGAACTCCCATGAAAAAACTGCAGCAGAGTCCCCTTCCAAACTCTGCTCCTTTATGACATGTCTCTTCCAAACAACAAAACAAGCACTTTACCCAAAGCACTGAAGATTTGGAAAATGGATTGCAGCTGTCGTTTTCCTTGAGTAGACCAAAAGTCAAGTTCCAAATGTAATAATGTGTTTGCAAAAACAGTAAAAGTGGCACCAACATTCATAAAACATGGGACGTTGATGATTGGAAGAATTCTCTTCTATCACAGAATTTGTGTTCTACTACAAATACATCAAGTTTTGGGTGGACATTCCAAAGGTGAGGAGATCTATGACTGCAGGACAGATTGCTTGGACTCGTATATTATGGCTGGAACCATCCTCTCATTTTTCCTCCAAATTCTCTCTACAGTACTACTTTTCAAACTTTAGTGTGTTTACTAATTGCCAGGGAAT
Source organism: Balaenoptera acutorostrata (assembly GCF_949987535.1). Classification (NCBI taxonomy): domain Eukaryota; kingdom Metazoa; phylum Chordata; class Mammalia; order Artiodactyla; family Balaenopteridae; genus Balaenoptera; species Balaenoptera acutorostrata. Next base: position 47,135,431 of record NC_080081.1, read on the forward strand.
CATGTTGACATACAAATTCGACTCAATAAGTCTGAGGCTAGGCCTGAGTTTGTAATTCTAGCAAGATCCCAGGTGATGCTGATGCTGCCTGCCCTCAGACCACACTTTGAGTAGAAAGTAACTGAAGTACTGCAGAGTTAGCACACAAAGAACTTTGGAAATTTTTCTCTGGAGTTCGTAACCACATTGTGATATCTAAGTACAGAATGTCTGTCCCACAAGGTCTTCTGAAGGTAATCTGAAAAGTTTATGAACTAAAAGAAAAATTTCACAAAATGTTTTTCAGAGCCATAGATTGTTATTGTCATTAATTTAGCATGATTAAGTAGATTCTAAGGGCAGAAATTAGGTAATAGGCTCAAAATGTAATTGTGATATATCCACATTCCAATTATTCCCTCTGCTGCTACTGACAATTTAAAATCTATAATAAAAAAGTAATTTAGAATGTGCATGAAAGAATTTCAAGACACAATCCAATGGAACCAGAATTTTTTCTACAAGAAAATATCCAGTACTTCTAGGAAGCCACTCTGCACACAGAGGGCTCTTCAGGGCCATCAGAGCCACTCACAAAGCAAGTGGAATAAAATGCAGCAGAAATCACGGCACACAGGAAGTGACACACAGCAGAATCTGTGGGTGACTTGCATTTGCTTTGACTGCCACTTTCAATCTGCCCTCACCTTTGTTCCTGCCTTGGCATTCTTGTTCCTGATTCTGAATTCACCCCTGTTTGCATGACAACTTCAGAGGATATTTCTTAGAGTTCTATTGGTGATTATGCAAACTTGGATTTGGGATGAGAAAGGTGAAACAGATGTGTGGGAATTTTCTTCTACAGGTATATTTTCTCCTTTTGTTGAGACATTCAAACTGAGAGCACAGCACTGATCAAAATGTACATAGTGGGTGTTTTTAGATCAAAATGTATCATGAATCAAAAAGTAACTTTGTACTGGCAATGAAACCCAGCCAGATGGATGCCCTAATGTATTAATGTTACTTCCCTGCATAAGATGAAGTGGTTAAGCCAATAGTATAGATCCTGCTTCCTCTGCCATGGCCTTAGGACAAAAATAAGCCCCACACAGTCTAACAGAACAGCCTCAAGGGAAAGAGGTTAGAGAGAGGCTGACCTGCTTTGAAGTACAAAAGTGAAGTGGGGAGTTCTTATACAACATCATATCCCTGGTCAGTTACCATAATCCTTGCCAGTCTGTTCAGTTAACCCCCAGATTCATCAGTCTAGGAAAAACAAGGATAATTTTCCCAGCATCGCCTCAATTCTAACACTGAATCTCCACATCCTGGAAACCCCCTTGTCCTGGGGAAAACAAGACAATTGTTCATCCTAGCCCCGAATTCTAATTCTACTCCTCTGGTCTACCTATGATGTAAGACACCTGTGCAGCTAAGCTATGGTTCAGAAGGTGCAATCGAAGCCACAGTTCCCAGGGGTAAATACACCTATACCCATGAGTCTATTCTGCTCTAGTGAGTGAACTGGAAGCAGAAGAGTGGCTGATGACATAGGCTATTACTTTTTTTGCATGCATCATATAAGTGGCATTTGTCTTATGCCCTGCGTGAGAATGCTGAATGCAGTCAAACCATGAGGTGACATATGGAGAATTGAGATAGTTACAAATGACTGAAGTTGATCCATGGGAAGTACTCTATAGCATACCCATTCTTGACATGACTTGCTTTGACATTCTGACTTCAACCGACCCTGCCTCATACACTGCCATAACCAGTCTCGACATGCCTGTTGACCTGACAGTCCCCCTCATCTGCACCAAGTTCCCAGCTCATCTCCAGCTTTCCCAGACTTTTGATCTTATCTCTAGGGACCATTAATGGCAGAGTCTATCATCACCCACGAAGGACTACTAAGTCCTAACGAAAGTAACTTACTTCTACACGGGGAGGGGGACGGGTAAGCTGGGATGAACTGAGAGAGTAGCATGGACATATATACACTACCAAATGTAAAATAGATAGCTAGTGGGAAGCAGCCGCATAGCACAGGGAGATCAGCTCGGTGCTTTGTGTCCACCTAGAGGGGTGGGATAGGAAGGGTGGGAGGGAGATGCAAGAGGGAGGAGATATGGGGATGTATGTATATGTATAGCTGATTCACTTTGTTATACAGCAGAAACTAACACAACAATGTAAAGCAATTATACTCTAATAAAGATGTTAAAAAAAAAAAGTAACTTACCTCTGAAGAATAGAGACTGTACGTGAGAAAATATTAAAAATGAAACTTAGAGGATTCATTGAATTATAAACTATGTTGCAAAGGATTACATTGAAGGGGAGGAGGAACACAGTGTAAGAGGTGTAGGTTTTACTAGAAGCCTGTCCATTTCTCACTAGACTCACAAGGATGGCATTCTTCTTTCACACATTCAGCTAATGTTTATTTAGTCTCATGCTGGTCAAGGAGTTGTATCCCCTGTTTATGGTGCTGTGGTGGGAGGTACAGTTAGAAAAATATACCATGGAAGATTTTACTATAAAAATTAATGAGATGCCTCAGTAGGAAAGAGGGGCTATAACATTCTCATACTTACAAAGCTCCTAAGAAACAATCTGGAATACTCCTTTACTGAGAATTCTAAGTACCAAACTAAAAGGCTTAAACCATATCCTCTGTGTCATCCCTAAACATACCCTAGCCTTTGAGAGTCCTCTCTCTGTATTCCAGACATTTGGGTCATGCCACAAGGGACCCTGGGCTAAATATCTGCTCTTAACATAAATCTGAGCATCCAGTTTGACCTAAGAAATGTTGGTCCTCATTTCCATAAATGATGATTCCACCATAAAATGGTTAAAAAAAATGATAGAAGACATAATTCTAATCAAGCCATTTTCCTCTTTGGAAAAATGTTTAATTGTGAAAAATTGCTGACCTGTCCTTTCTGGATGACCATGTGTTGATATTAACTTGTCAAACCCCAGGGATTAGCTCATTTAATTTTTTTTGAACGTTGTTATTTCTCCTGAAGTCCCTACACACCTACAACTTTGCACTCCTACCTGAAGTCTCTTTCCTTGGGAGCCTGACCATCATGCTAGGTTGAGTGATAACAGATGGCTGTGCGGTGCTGTGAACTAGCTTGGACCAGTGATCATATTTTATTCCAATCCACCCCTCTCAGCTCTTCCAAGCACACACATACTTGCTCCATAACTCACTCAGCCAAATCCTGATAGAGCACTTCCTTTTCACTCCCTGCCACTATGTTCCATTCACAAAGAGAGTCATACATTGAAAAGAAATAATTCACTTTCTGCAGAATAATTCTGAGCCTCATGGTACTGGGCCAGTGGCTGGCTGTTTTCCATTTCAGCTTGCCTCCTGCTTGCCTCTCCAATTCACTGGATTAGTCCCAGACAGCACAAGATGCCAAGTGAGCCCTGCTCAGGTGGCTCTAACTTTATATCAGGCAAGAGGACCCCAGGGCTTCTAATTATGCTGATGGCACCAAAGTACCCTGGCTTCTTAAGTGGGAGATCCTGAATAATACAATTCATTTTTCATTTCAAAATGACCACAGAATCCTTTAACTGGATACCAACCTGTTGCAGCAACAGAAAATTTTATTCTTAAGCATAATACAAGACTTCTAAAGGTTGAAGAAATTATCATCATCATTTTCATCAATTGGCATCCCAAAGAGGTCCCATAAGGCTGCCTTGCTGATGGCCTCTCTAATAGGTGAAGCAAAGCTATAGCAAGTGCCTCTTGGCACTTAAAGGTGCTCTCACTGCTCAAGATGGATCTGCCTTATACAAAATTTTATGCTATAGTGAGCCCCCTGTGTGTTTAATGATGTGTTTGCCCTGCATTGACCAATTAGGAAGGAAATAACATATTTCAGGGAAAAAAAAAACCCTACTTGACTCCTTAAGAGCTTATTTTATGACATAAAAAATGGATATGCAGAAAACAAACTAACAAGACAAAGTCCTACGATATTTTAACCTTCTTCTTGAGTTTTGTAGCAATTTTCTTTGACTCTGTGCTTTGTGTTTTCCAACTGAGCATTTAAGAGCATTCAAGATTGACTTTAAAATACCTGCATATTACATAAAACCTGATACACCTGCTTTTGGGGTGTGTGTGTGTGTGTGTGTGTGTGTGCGTGCATGCACGTGTGCATGCACGCATGTGTTGTAGGGCTAAGAATCTTAACACTATACCCAAGACCAAACAAGAGTTATATTAATCTCTGTCTTTTTATTCTGAAGATGTTGGATAAGATATAAGGCAGGGGTCCCCAACCCCTAGGCCGTGGACCAGTAGCAGTCTGCGGCCTGTTAGGAACTGGGCCGCACAGCAGGAGATGAGCAGCGGGCAAGCGAGCGAAGCTTCATCTGCCGCTCTCCATCGCTCCTCATCACTCGCATTCCCGCCTGAACCCTCCCCCAACTTCCTTGGAAATATTGCCTTCCACGAAACTGGTCCCTGGTGCCAAAAAGGTTGAGGACCACTGATATAAGGGATATATTTTATTCCAATGCACTTGAAGCAAACATAAGAATAGCAAAGCACTTGTATGCTGAATTGATATATTGCTTCTAATTTTAAAATTAGGATATAATATTCTCCCATTTATATTTTAAAACAAAAACCATGCAATTATTCATTTTAAATATATAAATCTTGTAACCACTTAAAAATGCATCACATATTTTCAGAAAGGCAGTAGAGTGTCATAGTCAGGAACATGAAGATGGGAGTCAGACAAAGAAGGGTTAGAATCCTATCCTGGTAACTTAGTAACTTTGTGAACTGGGGCAAGTTTTTTAACCTCTTTGGGTCCCATTTACCTCATCTTTCAAGTGATAACAATAACATCTGCCCCACTGATGTTGTGAGGACTAAGAAAATAAACCACTCAACATAGTAGTTGGCACATATTACATGTGTAATAAAAAGATATAAATTCGTCAAAAAGTTCACAACATTTTTATAATTATTTAATAAGATTTCAAATGTGTAGCTGGCATCAAAAAATATTTTAATGACATTAATGGACATTTATTGAGAACCTACTGTGTTCCACATACTATTCTAATCATGGGAACTATAAAGAAAAATGCAAGCTGCTTGTTCTCAATAAAATCATTACCTGCATAAAGGGCTGCTTGAATTATATTGAACATATTCCTACCAAATAAAGAAAATGAGAAAATACGGATGCCTGGCTTTCCTTTTCACAATTTTCCATTTAAATACTAATGCACAAAGAGAAATGAAGAGTTTCAATAGTTCTAGAAACTAAGAACTGACCAGTGATCTACCAGACATTAGCCAAGTCCATGATGAAGTCTTGAGACAGAAAGCAGGGCCTTAAAAAACTGAAGGAGGCAGAGGAACAGATTCCATCCAACAACACCCACTGGGTACCTCTTCTTCTCTGCAAAAGCAGGGGAGATACTCTATCCCCACACAGGGGTTTTCTAGGCTGGCCAATGCCATTTCTCTGCCATTTCTTTCTCATTTCTATGACCCTCATCATCTCCCCAACTCCTTTTCTTGCTATGCACATTGTTTATCTTAACTTTCTATCTTCAAATAATCTTAGATCTACAGAAGATGTATAAAGTACAAAGAATTCCCATAAACTCTTCAACCAGCTTCCCCTAACATAATATCTTACATAATTTAAATATCAAAACTAAGAAATAAACATTGGTACAATACCATTAACTGTACTAGAGACTTTATTCAATTTTTACCAGTTTTTCTACTAATGTCTTTTTTCTACTTAAGGATCTAATTGATATTACGTTAAATTGATTAAATTCGATAATTGGCATTGCGACTCATATTACATTTAGCTGTCATGTCCCCTTAGTCTCCTCTAATCCATAACAGTCCTTAGTCTTCCCTTGTCTTTCATTGTCTTAACACTTGCAAAGAGTACTAGTGAGTTATTTTATAGTGTGTCTCTCCATTGGGTTTTATCTAATGTTTTCTCATAATCAGATTGCAGTTATGACACCAGAGAGATGATGTGCCCTTCTCAGTGCTTCATATTGAGGAATACATGATACCAATATTTCTTAACTGGTGATGTTAACCTTGGTCACTTGATTAAGGTGGTGTCATCCAGGTTTCTCCACTGTAAAGTTACCATTTCCCCCTCTGTAGCAGGTATTTCGTTTGGGTCTCCCTTATTTTTATTTGTCGTATTAGAAAGTCCTTCTGTTTCACCTATATTTCCAGGTATGTTTTACATTGAGGCTCAAGCATGACCTCACAACAGTCATTCCCCAGGTCCTTGGGGGTTCCCATAATGCTGAAGTACCTCACAATGAGACAAAGGCATGCAAGTATTGTCTGAACTCTTTCAACTGCAGGTTACAAAAGCCCAGATCAAAACAGCTTAAGCAAAAAAGGGAATTTATTGGCTCACGTAACTGTGAAGGCCAATAGTGAACTTGTTTAGAATTGTCAAATCTTTGGGTTCAAATAACACCATTAAGGTTCTTCTCTCAGCTGTGCTTCTGTATTCATTTCATTCTGCACAGGTTCCCTCCACAGGAGTGGAATATGATTGACCAAGAGCTCCAGATTCTCACCCTTTCAGCCTAGCACCCCCGTGAATGACAGCATTTCCATTTCTGCGTATCCATATATCAATTCAGTCAATGATTCTATTTGGCTACTTAACTTTTTTTTTCTTCCACCAGATTTTGATTTATTTTTTGAATGAGTCAAATTTTATTGAGGACATAGGGAGTTTACTACAAACAGAAAAGAAAAATTTATCTTGAAAGTAGTTTTACTTTTATCAGTATTGTTAATATAATTTTCTAGGTCTAAGGTGAAGCCTCTCCTACCTAGAGTGCCACCTCAGCAAACCAAAATTTAGGTAACCTTCATGTCCCTGAAAATGCTCCAACTGACTAGAAATGCAGTGTATCAGTCAGCCAATTCCCAAATGCCAAGTCAGCTCTGGACACTAATTTCCTTGTTTCTTCTCACCCCAAACAAGCTTGACTATGTGGCTCCAGCCAGTCAGATATTTTCTTTTTTTTTCCCCTCCAAATCTGGAACTTCTATATTTTATTTATTTTTTTTAACATCTTTACTGGAGTATAATTGCTTTACAAGGTTGTGTTAGTTTATTAGTGTTAGTTATCACCAAGCTGATCTCCCTGTGCTATGCAGCTGCTTCCCACTAGCAATCTATCTTACATTTGGTAGTGTATATATGTCCATGCCACCCTCTCACTTCGTCCCAGCTTCCCCTTCCCTGTGTCCTCAAGTCCATTCTCTACATTTGCATCTTTATTCCTGTCCTGCCTCTAGGTTCTTCAGAACCTTTTTTTTTTTTTTAGATTCCATATATATGTGTTAGCATAGGGTAATTGTTTTTCTGTTTCTGACTTACTTCACTCTGTATGACAGACTCTAGGTCCATCCACCTCACTACAAATAACTCAATTTTGTTTCCTTTTATGCCTGAGTAACATTCCATTGTTTATATGTGCCACATCTTCTTTATCCATTCATCTGTTGATGGACACTTAAGTTTTTTCCATGTCCTGGCTATTGTAAATAGTGCTGCAATGAACATTGTGATACATGACTCTTTTTGAATTATGGTTTTCTCAGGGTATATGCCCAGTAGTGGGATTGCTGGGTCATATGACAATTCTATTTTTCATTTTTTAAGGAACCTCCATACTGTTCTCCATAGTGGCTGTATCAATTTACATTCCCACCAACAGTACAAGAGTGTTCCCTTTTCTCCACACACTCTCCAGCATTTATTGTTTGTAGATTTTTTAATGATAGCCATTCTGACTGGTGTGAGGTGATACCACATTGTAGTTTTGATTTGTATTTCTCTAATGATAAGTGATGTTGAGCATCCTTTCATATGTTTGTTGGCAATCTGTATATCTTCTTTAGAGAAATGTCTATTTAGGTCTTCTGCCCATTTCTGGATCTGTTGTTTGTTTTTTTGATATTGAGCTGCTTGAACTGCTTGTATATTTTGGAGAGTAATACTTTGTCAGTTGCTTCATTTGCAAAAATTTTCTCCCATCCTGAGGGTTGTCTTTTCGTCTTGTTTATGGTTTTCTTTGTTGTGCAAAAGCTTTTAAGTTTCATTAGGTCCCATTTATTTATTTTTGTTTTTATTTCCATTTCTCTAGAAGGTGGGCCTAAAAGGATCTTGCTGTGATTTATGACATAGAGTGTTCTGCCTATGTTTTCCTCTAAGAGTTTTGTAGTGTCTCGTCTTACATTTAGGTCTTTAATCCATTCTGAGTTTATTTTTGTGTATGGTGTTAGGAAGTGTTCTAATTTCATTCTTTTACATGTAGCTGTCCAGTTTTCCCAGCACCACCTATTGAAGAGGCTGTCTTCTCTCCATTTTATATTCTTGCCTCCTTTATCAAAGGTAAGGTGACCATATGTGTGTGGGTTTATCTCTGGGCTTTCGATCCTGGTCCATTGATCTATATTTCTGTTTTTGTGCCAGTACCATACTGTCTTGATTACTATAGCTTTGTAGTACAGTCTTAAGTCAGGGACCCTGTTTCCTCCAGCTCTGTTTTTCTTTCTCAAAATTGCTTTTTGGGGTCTTTTGTGTTTCCATACAAATTGTGAAATTTTTTGTTCTAGTTCTGTGAAAAATGCCAGTGGTAGTTGGAAGGGATTGCATTGAATCTGTAGATTGCTTTGGGTAGTAGAGTCATTTTCACAATGTTGATTCTTCCAATCCAAGAACATGGTATATCTCTCCATCTGTTTGTATCATCTTTAATTTCTTTCATCAGTGTCTTATAGTTTTCTCCATACAGGTCTTTTGTCTCCTTAGGTACTTTATTCTTTTTGTTACAATGGTAAATGGGAGTGTTTCCTTAATTTTTTTTAAGATTTTCATCATTAGTGTATGGGAATGCAAGAGATTTCTGTGCATTAATTTTGTATCCTGCTACTGTACCATATTCATTGATTAGCTCTAGTAGTTTTCTGGTATCATCTTTAGGATTCTCTATGTATAGTATCATGTCATGTGCAAACAGTGACAGTTTTACTTCTTCTTTTCTGATTTGGTTTCCTTTTCTTCTCTGATTGCTGTGGCTAAAACTTCCAAAACTATGTTGAATAATAATGGTGAGAGTGGGCAACCTGGTCTTGTTCCTCATCTTAGAGGAAGCAAGATTACTTTTTCACCATTGAGAATGATGTTGGCTGTCGGTTTGTCATATATGACCTTTATTATGTTCAGGTAGGTTCCCTCTATGCCTACTTTCTGGAAAGTTTTTATCATGAATCAGTGTTGAATTTTGTCAAAAGCTTTTTCTGAATCTATTGAGATTATCATATGGTTTTTATCCTTCAATTTGTTACTATGGTTTTGGCTACTTAACTTTTGTAAGACTTCTGCTTAACCAATCTCTACAGCCTGTGGAATGGTACACACTGTTAGCAGATTTTTATTTGTGCTTCTTTGGGTTCTCCTGATATTTTATAATAAGCATGCATTGGTCTTGAAGTACATTTTGTTAAATGGTAATTAAATAAAATAAATATTATGTTTAAATGAGAAGAATGTTGATTATAAAAGCTCATCAATGTCTTGTACTTCTCATCTAGAGGGCCTCATAGAGTCTCATAAACCGTTTGATGGTCTTTGAGGAGGTAAGAGACTGTATTACGAGTCCCTATTGCTGTGATCTCCTACTGGGAAACTACCACTGTGGCCCCTCTGACAGATGCAGTCCCTGAGAGGTGATGGTAAATGTTAGCACTTGTAGTAGAACTAAGCTCCTCTATGAGGCCTTCACTGCTTGATTGTCTGAGACCTCCATTCCAGTGTGATTTACCCTCAAGAGAAAAAAAATTAAGCTTTCACTGTCTATTTAACATTCAGTTATGGGCAAAGATCACTGATTTTTTTGGTAATACTCCTTGTTAAAGAGAAAGAATAACAATTACCCAGCAGAAAACCTAATGAGAAGATTTAGGGGCCTAAAAATCTAGGTGGAAACTTGGATCAGCACAAATTTTCTTGAGACTATCATGTGGAAGGGAAGTTCATCTCAGGGAAAATAATTACTTAACCTAAGCAGACTAAAATTAGCCTATGGGCACAGCACCTGGAATATTCTAGGACACTGTACTTTAAGACCCATTGACCTAATAAAAATAATTCCCTGGGAATTTCCCCCCAAAACAGAATGATATATTCCAGCCACAGCAAAGCCAAGAAGGCATTAGGGAGGTTTTTCAACAAACACTACCAACACACAGGGAAGACTATACATTTGCCTATGTTTCCTGCTCCTTACTGAATCAAGAACAGGATGCTAACAATGCCAGACCTAGATATTTCGGTCTAAATTATATCACCAAGTAAAAATGCTAGATCTTTTCTAAAGTCAGCCAGAGTCCCTAAAGCATCTGGTAAATTTAATAATGCATGGACAGGAAAAGAGTATTTAGACTCTCAAAACATAAACAGCATTGACTGTTAGAATTTTAATCCTCATTTGCCTCCCAAAAGGAATCCTACAGTAAACGAAATCAACTCCAACAGAACCTCAAATGTTGTACTTTTTGAAAATATACTACTATACTGTGCAACATCATGCTTATAAATTTATTCATTGTTAGTAGTAGTTTTGTGTAATCAAAACTATAATCTCAGCCTTATTTTATGTTTTCTCCTATATGCACACATGAAGATGTTTTAGGATCTATGCAAACTGGTATACTTGAGCCTCAGAGGCCAAACATGTCTGCATTATGGTTCATTCAAATTCCCCTGGTTAATTCCATAATTACCTTAACTAAACATAATTAATTTACTTAAAATAACTTTAATTAAGCTACCATAATTAGCTTTTTAAAAGGGCACTGTGATTTTAACTGTTTCGTAACAAATATTTTGTTCTTACATCTATCTCCTTGGATACAGCAGTCTCACATTACTTTATTTCTGAACTCTTCCTCTCTTCAGGGAAAGAAATGGGACTAAGTTAATCCCTATCATAAACCCACATTGAATTAACTTCCTTTTTGTTACCCTAATTATCTAGATGTTAAATTGCAAGTGATTTCAGGAATGTTGAGTTTATTGACTTTTATGAACTTACATAAAACTCATACAGTAAATAAAACTCCAAATGCAGAGGACAGACAATTAAAGTAAAAAACTGTTTTCATACACAGGCATTCAGTGATAGTGATTCAGAGGTTTTCTCTGGTAAGCATCTCAGTTAAGTAAAATTAGAGGAAAATGTTATATAAACAACTATACTGCTCTCATTCCAGAGAGGTTGCATGTCTAACACACGGGGCTTCAATAAAAGATAATCCTGAGTTTGCATCTCACCTCTTCCTTTAGCTTGCTAAGTGAAGCTGGACAAGGTCTTTTAGCCTTACTTCAATTTCCTTTTCTTTAAAATAAGGATAATTCTAGTTTGAAGATATATTGTGAGGATTCAATGAGATAAAATTTGGCCAGTACCTGGTACTCAGTAGGCACCAAAGAAATGGTGGTGCCTTTCTTTCTGCCTTCTGCCTTCTGCATTCTTCTTCTCTCAGATATCAATTCATGACTCAGAATGGCTTCCAAAATAGGTGGAGGAAAATCAGAGATGACTGAGGACACCCACAGAAAATGATTCTTTGAAAAAATCAACTTTGACTACCTTATTTTCTCCCAGGCATCATACTTTGTCTGTTTTCTGTGTTTTTGATCACACGATTCTTTCTATGTGATGTGCTTTCTCCCTTTTAGTTGTCTCTAGCTGGTAAACTCTTTCTCATTGATTAAGACTTATATGAAGAGTCACCTCCTCCCAGAAGCCTCCTTACCTGACATAATCCTCAACACCCATTCCCCTAAAAAAAAGGTCAAACTGGATGTCTTCCCACAGAGCTACCATGATGGAGGTATGTATATGTACAGTTTCTACACATATCTGCATGTGATGACCCTGAATATATATCCAGCATTGCCTTTTTAAATGTCATTAGCATTGCCTATTTATGTGTCTGTTTGTTCCACTTAATTGAGCTCCTTTAGGGTAGAAGCTAATGATTTTCATTGTTTTATCCACATTACCTATCATAATACAGGCACAGAGAAGGCATTCAGTAAATATTTGTTGTATGAATGAATGAATGACACTATAGTAATTAAGAGATCTTAGTTTGGAGTCACAGATATGTGGGTATCCATCCCAGCTCTACTCTGTATTTGTTGTGTGACCTTGGACAAATAACCTTTCTGAATTTCAATTTCTTCTTCAAAAATAGAAAGGATACTACCTATCTTACAGAATTGCTGGCAGGATTATGGGTGATAATACAAGCAAATTATGTAAAGTGCTTAGCACATTTAATAAATGATATGGTGGGAGTGGAAGTGTGTGTAGTATGTGTGTATATATGTGTAAGTTTAATTCATGTTCTAGCAATAGATTAAAAGCTAAAGATGTTATTTGGGGCATTGATACTCTTTCTTGCCATATCACAGAATTGACTATCTTTTCCTAGGAGATATGGTATAGCCATATGATTCCTGGAACTTTGTCCTTTGGAATGGGAGACAGTATTACTTACTTAAGATGAAATCTATATTGTCTTGTAACAAGGGCAGAAGCCAGTCTGGAGGAGCAAGAAAATCCTGGGCTTTGAAATCAGATCAAATAGGTTTCCATGCAGAATCCACCACTTTCTAGTTGAGAAACTTGACAAATCACTAAACCTTTCAGAACCTCAGTTTTCTCAATTAAATAATAATACCTAATTGTCATGGATTAAGTGAGATGATGTACAATGGAGCATCCACTACGCTGTTTGGATCAATCATACAATGAGTAAGTGTGATTGTCCCTGATACCAACTGTCTTTGAACACATCCTCTCCACGTGCGCAACCTGCTGCTGGAAGAAAAAGGAGATGAGAGTGGCCTGGCACTAAGGTCTGAGGCCCTAACATATTGATTCCAGAAAACCCAAGACAACCTATTCTGTCACTTTTGTTTTATCCTGTGTTCCTTATTGTTTCTGTATTAGGTGGAAGTAAGAGGGTTTTAAAGGAAAAATAATGGAATAGGACTAAAGGAATTAGTGTATAGAAACAGAAAGGGCAGGAAAGTCTGATTTATTTCCTGTAATCTCATGGTTTCCTCTCATGCAATGACCACAAGGCACATAATAGCCTCAGATCCAACCATCAACACCTTTAAGGCATATACACAATGCTTTCTCCATTTTCTTGATTCCTTGACTTCTCAGTTTCCAAACAGCTTAACTTCAAAAGCCCTTTGAAACATTCTTCCCCTTCAGGTTTAAACAAGTGAACTTTAATCCTCAGATTATGAATTATAGGAATACAGTCCCTTGTCTGCTCATCATAATTTCTCTCTACTTCTTTTAACATATAGTGACCAGGCAAAGAAAACAAAAAATGTCCTAGAGCAACTTGTTTGTTAAGGGTCCTCTCACTCCATGAATCTTTGCCCTCCTTAACTGCCAGCTGCCTGACTCAGTGTTGGAGAATGAAACATGGGGGACTCTACACAAAATTCCTATTCTTTGTCTTTTCCTATGTCTCTGCCCCGTCTGCTTTCCTATCCCAGTAAAATGGGCTGAACAACTTCAAAAACAATAACTTTTGGCACTGAGGATATAACAGCAAGTCAAAGCAGATCCACTATCTGCTCTTAAGTCACTCATAGACTAGTAGGAAGGACAGATGTTAAATAAAGAGCCACATTAATTAATGTGTAGTTTCAGGCTGTAATATGATGTTACTTTGTCCATGAAAAAAGTGTAATATGGATGCTTGGGATATTATGACAGGTCTTGGCCTCAGTCATTATCGAGAAGCAGAATAAAGGAAGAAATAGAAACAAATATTGCTACCTACCTATGAGGGTTAATTCTCTGTGTCAGCTTGACTAAGCTACAGTGCCCAGTTGTTTGATTAAACACTAGTCTAGATGTTTCTGTGAAGGTATTTTTTTTACATGTGATTAACACAGTCAGTTGACTTTAAATAAAGTGGATTACTTTACATGGGTGAGCCACATCGAATCATTTAAAGACCTTAAGATTAAAGACTGAGGTTTCCCAAAGAAGAAATTCTGCTTTCAAACTGCAAATTAGAAATCCTGCCTGAGTTTCCAGCCTGCTGGCCTGCCCTGGAGATGTCATACTTTAGACTGCAACATCAACTCTTGCCTGAATTTTCAGCCTGCTGACTTGCCCTAAGGACTTTGGACTTGCCAGCTCCCATGATTACATGAGCCAATGCCTTCCTCAAGCAGTTACATGGAGCCAATTCCAGAACAGGGTTCTGTTTCTCTGGAGAACTCTGACCAACACACTACCTTTCTCCCAATACTACACATGCATCACACACACACCTACACATACAGGGCTACAAACCCTAAACATCACAATGTTATCTATGCAGTGGCAACTCTGCCCTCATCCAAGAAATGAATTTTGACTTCTTCCAATGCTGGATACTGAAATAACCCCAAAAGTATCTTGGCATACATAACAGTATACTTAGTGGAACATTTCCTGTTGTCTCAAAGGTTTAGCTGAAGCCCTAAGCTAAGGATAAACATTGTAAAGTACCCCCAAAAGATATGCCAAAACACCTGTGCATGATTTGCTAAGAGCTGGCCCAAAGCTAGTTAGGCCACCTTTAATTCATCACCCACCTCCAGGTTATATAAAGAAAAGGCCATGAGATGAATGAGCAAAAACTGTTGAGTCAAGAATACTCTATGGAAAGCTATGGAATGCTGGATGTTGGGGACTTTGTCCCACCCCCACTGTTACCTGAAGCCAAATGGTTCCCCCAAGAGAACCATTTAGAGAGTCTGACACATAACCCTAGTATTTGAAAGGCACAAAAGCTGGTGCCTAAAAACATCCAAAATGACCAGGTAACCAGAGCAGAGGAAGAGAGAGGGGAATGTATTGTAAGTGACCTGAATTTCCACAATTTAGTGTGGCACAGGGGTTAAATTTACCCCACAAGCCCAATGAATGTGGCAGAGGGTGGCCAGGAATGAGTCATCTTGAATGATTTTGATGAAGAAATTTACCTGCCAGGTGCAGGGTCCCTCACAGCAAAAGGCTGTGTAAGGTTCACAGAAAGAAGTAGGGTGTGAGGAAGGTGAATCAGGGAACAATGTAGTGTTATTAGTTCCCCTAAGGTGTCCCCTAGAACCCAGAAGTGCTCCAGAAGAGAAAGATTCATCTTTGGTGCATCATCTCACAGAGGGCGCCTATGACGGGTCACACACAACCCATCCAATAAGCCTTTGTCCTTTTCCTCCAGTTCCTGCCCCTCCTTCTCTCTGACCCTGAAGGTCCCAGAAAGAGCAGAGTGAATGGAGAAGGACAAAGATGGCTGCCCTCCTCCCCATGCAGGTTTCTGAGCCTCAGAAGAGGACAAACTTTAAATTAGACAAGTGGGACTGAACTTATTAATACATGAAACTGGAGAAGTTATGGATCTGACACAGATTCAAAAAACTGATTTTTAAAAAACCTTATTCAAGATTCTACCCTAAAAGCAGTCTTGCCTGCTCTGTGCCAAACTTTGCTCCTCAAAAGTGCATCTTTCTTTGCTATTTCATTTCTTCTATTCAGCATGTATCCCAAATTTCCATCTTACTCAAACTTCCTAGACCAAATGATTTCCATTTATAATTCTATCTTACCCTAACATAATTTTTAAAGCATATTTAGATAAAATATACTGCCATTTTAAAAGAGAGACAAAATTTTTCAGCATGCTAAAACTTATGTCTGAATAACTAGTAATAGTAATAAAAGAAGAAGATATTTTTCATATGTTTTTACAGGAAACAGAAAAGTAGGTAGAAATGAACATTTACTAAAATGTTTATGAAAAAATATGTTAAACCACCTGTATTTAATAAACAAAGTGTTTGTGAATACTTTCCTAATAGTAGCAGACCAATCAGGAATATGGTTACACACCCACACACATGAAATAAGTAATAGTTGCTCTTGTATTATTCATGCAACAACAGACTAGATGGATGATAGATGATAGATAGATAGATAGATAGATAGATAGATAGATAGATAGATAGATGATAGATAGATAGATAGATAGATAGATAGATAGATAGATAGACAGAATGAGTGAGCCAGCTATCAGGGCACTATGTTGCACTGTAAGAGATTCAAAAGATGAAGGCACTAGAAATAATGGTAAAATGAGTAGAAATGGTGAATTTAGATGATAAGCAGAAATTCTTTTAATTAAAATAATAGTAATTATACAGCTTTTTAAATGTTTGAATTTAAGAACACTGGACAATGAACAAGATAATCTGATAATCCTGGCTCCTCCATTTAACTAGTTAGGCCACCTTTAAAAAGCTACTTAAACACTCTGGGCCACTATTCCATTTATTTATAAAATGAGTAGATTAGATTATACAGTCTTTAGAATTACATCTAAATATAAACTTTTATAAGTCAATTTCATACCTCATCCTTCTCTTTTTTTAAAAATTTTTATTTTATTTACTTATTTTTGGATGCCTTGGTTCTTCGTTGTGGTGCGCAGGGCCTCTCATTGCGATGGCTTCTCTTGTTGTGAAGCACAGGCTCTAGGTGCGTGGGCATCAGTAGTTGTGGCATGCAGGCTCAGTAGCTGTGGCTCATGGGCTCTAGAGCACAGACTCAGTAGTTGTGGCGCATGGGCTTAGTTGCTCCACTGCCTGTGGGATCTTCCCAGACCAGGGATAGAACCCATGTCCCCTGCATTGGCAGGTGGATTCTTAACCACTGCGCCACCAGGGAAGTCCCCTTCTCTTTTTAAAGTTACATCTCATTACTCTTAGCCCTCCCACCTCCTCCCTATAGTAATGATATTATATAGTGACAAAGATAGGAAGCAGACAGGCTTGAAAAGAATATAAACGAAATCTCGACATCCCTCTGTCTTAATTGTACTGATTTGTGCGGATTTGTTCTTTTTCCCAGTCTTCATTTGATCTCCCTAACAGCGTGCTTCATCAGAGAATAAACTTGTTTGGTTTTTTACCTTTGAGTTAGTTAGAGATGAGGTGTGAGAAAGTCCCACTTGCTCATCCTAACAGAGCAGATCTCCTCTGATGACTGCACGCAGCTTGCCTCGAGTGTGGCTGTAGGTTCTTTGAATGCAAGATGCAAAGTTATTCCTCGGAGGGTAGGTAGGAAATAAAGTGCAACCAGACCAATTTTTTCCTGCAGTTTGAAAGGAGAAATCTATAAATTCAACACAATTTCAAACATGATCCCAATGGGTCTGCCTTGTTTTGGATGTTGACAAGCTGATATTAAAATTTGTATTAAAGAGCAGAAAAAATTTGAAGAGAAGAAGAGGGGAGTCACTCTGCCATATAGCAAGTCTTCTTACAAACTAGATTATTTAAGACAGTACAATATTTAAGCAGAGACAGATGGCTAAACCAATGGAAGGGAGTAGAGAGTCTGGAAACAGACCTATGCATATCTAGTAACTTGCAGAGGAGCCAAGAAAACATGGACAAATCAATAACGGTGTTCATACAGGTGGTTAGACACATGGGAAAAAAGTGGATTTCCTGCCTTACCTCTTAAACAAAAATAAATTACAAGTAGTTTAAAGGCTTAAATATGAACAGCAAAACTTTAGAACATTTAAAGGAAAAAACAATAGAGTATTGTGTTTTAAAAGACCCAGAAAATGAATCATAAAGGAAAAGATTAATAAGTTAGACTACATTAAAATTAGAAATTTCTGCATATCAAATGGCAATATTAAAATAAAAAGCATCAAAAGACAAGCCTTAGCCTGAAGAAAGATACCTGTAACCAATTTAATGTAGACAAGATCAATAATCCAGGACAAGCAAGCCAATAGTAAAATAATAATGACCATAATATTAAAAGGTAATCATGAAAGAGAAAAGATGTTCAACCTCACAAGAAATCAGGGAAACACAGAAGAAAACTAAGTTAACATCTCACACCCATCTAATATTACCAAGTGTCAAGAAGTTTATGGAGTAATAAGAAATCGTATACACTATTGGCAGTAAATTGGTACAATCACTTTGAAGAGTAATTTAACAATATCTAATGAATTTAACTATGCACAGATCTTTTTATCCAGGTAATCCACTGGGACAGACTACTCATTTCATGAGCAAAATTCTGACAGAAGAAAAGATCCGAAATTTGGGGGAAACAATGGATTCATTTTGGAGCTCACGTGAAAACGTGTTGGAAATAAAGTCTTTGGTTTGGCAACAGGGTCCTCTTTAACCTGGCTCCAAGCAGAATTTCCTACTCAAATTCTATTCCATAGGCAATGAGGATCATTTGATGACTGACAAGCAGGAGGATGGCAAACTCAGAGCAGAGCTTTGGGAATTCAAACTTAGGACAGCAAGGAAACCTCTAAATGATATAAACTAAAGAGTGACATGATCCAATACACATTTTGGAAAGATCATTCAAACAGAAAGTGATCATTCCATCTCTGTGTATTTGCTGCCAATCAGAGTTGATGCTCAATAATAGGGCAGGGAAAGGGCAAAGGGACAAATGACCAGCAGAAAAGGTAGGTGAACAGAACACACTAGAAGGCAAATCATAAGCTCTTCAATATGAAAAGTTTGTCCGACACAGACCAGATGACTGGAGAAAATTCATTGGTAGAAATTAAGAAACAGAGTTGCTATGGGATTTTAAGATACTATGATAATTTGCTTGTGGCTGATGTTTACTTTCTTTTAATAAAAAGTTCCTCTTACAGTAAAGCTTCTCCCTTTTTGCCAACAGACATTTTTGATATAAGAATTATGTAGTAAAAATGTTTCCCTTCTTATCACTCACATATTTTTCTTCACTGTCCTGCTATTTATGCAGCTCCTGAGAGAATAATCCATAGAAAAAGTACATCAATACTGGAGAAATGTAAATACAATAAAAGAGATACAACTCATATGCCCACCCCAATCTCACTTTGAAAATCAACCAAGATCCTTTGCTATGATTTAATAATATTCTTTACAAAGGTGTGTAATCAAAAGAAATTTCCATAATCAAATCCCTAAAATAGTAAAAGGCTGTTTATTATAGATTATTGTCTATTAATATAAAAGTTTATATTACAGAACTTACTATATTGAGAGAAATGATATCACATTCTTATTTTCTCTTAAACACAAAAGAAACTCAGTATACATAAATGGGGTATATTATAACTAACTCCAGTACATGAAAAATTCTTCTGAGAATAGTACTATAGCTACTGTCAGGTAGAATAGTATAAGAAATGACTCATAGTTATTTTTACACCATACTTATTTCTTTTGCTTCTTTTCTTACAACATCTGAAACTGAAAGAATATCTGAAATTTTATTCCCAAAATTTATCATAAAGGACTACTAATTCCATTTACTAAGATTCCATTCACCAATTTCTACATAATACTAGAACAGACTTCTGTTTTTCTATCTCAAGTATACCATTGAGAGATGTATAAAATTCACCAGCTTTTATACGAACATTTAAAAAATTACATTCACACTAAGAAAAATGTAACAGTTCTCAAAATAGTGCTTTGTCTAAAATGTTCATTAGTTTCACTTTAGTGTTACGTTTTAGTATTTAATACCATATTATTGACAAGTTCCTTGTTTATTTCCCTGCAATAAGAACCCTTAAACTTGGAAAGGAACATTTAAGTACCATGAATTTGAGCTGTTGATTCGAATATCCTGCCTATGTGCTTCCTTTTCTTTCCCCCAAAAAATGGCATCAGTTAGCCCTTCTTGGCAAACAAATATAATGTCAGACTTCTGAATTTTCAGAAGAAAAGTTTCAGAAGATGTGCTTTCCATTTTCAGAAAATGTGCTTTTTCAACTACACCTATAATCACAGAACTAATATAAAACCACTTTCTCCAAACACAGCAGGGGCTAGGTTTAGATACTGTCAATATTTTGTCCAAACCCACTTCACAAATAGAACAAGCTGGAAAAACAGAGCAGACATGGGGACTCTTAGGTCACAGTTCTGTGTGTAATTATTGTCATGACTATTGTTATCATAAAATATATAGAATGCTAGCGCCACTAAGGAGCACAAAAAAAGGGCTGAACTTTTGACTTCAATTTTGTAACATTTTTCTCCATTATTCTTCTTGACCTATAACCAGCTTGTTTCTGCAGCTATTATAATAGGGGAAAAACCACTCATGCTCCATATGAATGTAGGAGTACCTTTTCTTTCTTTTTCTTCCTTTTCTATAAGTGTCTCCTGAATACTCACTTCAGAAAATCACAGGATGACTTATTCATACAGGTATTTTCCCTCAAAAACAGCCTCTGCTGAGATCCCAGCAAAAAGGTATCATTATTAGAATCAAATAGAAATGCATTTTATGAGTTCATTAAAAAATAAATTAGGAAGGCTACCATTTCCTTTCAAAACTGCTAACATGAGTCTATGAAAGAATGGGCCTTCACTTAAGGCTTTCAAATTTCGGACCAGGAAATCTGACCCTTCAGTGTTGTTTTGATTAGAAAATACTGCTTACCCAGTAAAGGATCACAACTCTGGAAGCAGAAGTAAATTTTCCCTATTTGTAGAGCTTCATTTTCCTCAGAGAAAAAAACATTGTTGTGGATATCTAAGGGACATTATTTTAACTTTCTGACATTCTCAATTACCTTCCAGATAACAAAAAACAAAAATCTTTGGCATTTCAGCACTAAATAAACAACATCGACATTTAATTTTCTGTTTTTGTTTTTTTTTTCACTTGCTAAAGAGCTTATAATTATTAACATATTAATATGTTTATAAATATATTAATTCACCTATCCCATAGGCTACTACTAATGGAAATTTAACACACCAAGGATTTTTTAACATCTTTATTGGAGTATAATTGCTTTACAATGGTGTGTTAGTTTCTGTTTTATAACAAAGTGAATCAGTTATACTTATACATAAGTTCCCATAACTCTTCCTTCTTGCGTATCCCTCCCTCCCACCCTCCCTATCCCACCCCTCTAGGTGGTCACAAAGCACCGAGCTGATCTCCCTATGCTATGCGGCTGCTTCCCACTAGTTATCTGTTTTACAGCTGGTAGTGTATATATGTCCATGCCACTCTCTCAACCTGTCCATCTTACCCCTCCCCCTCCCCATACCCTCAAGTCCATTCTCTAGTAGGTCTGTGTCTTATTCCCGTCTTGCCACTAGGTTCTTCATGACATTTTTTTTTCCCCTTAGATTCCATATATGTCTTAGCATACTGTATTTGTTTTTCTCTTTCTGACTTACTTCAATCTGTATGACAGACTCTAACTCCATCCACCTCACTACAAATACCTCCATTTCGTTTCTTTTTATGGCTGAGTAATATTCCATTGTATATATGTGCCACATCTTCTTTATCCATTCATCTGATGGTGGACACTTAGGTTGCTTCCATATCCTGGCTATTGTAAATAGAGCTGCAATGAACATTTTGGTACATGACTCTTTTTGAATTATGGTTCTCTCAGGGTATATGCCCAGTAAGGGGATTGCTGGGTCATATGATAGTTCTATTTTTCATTTTTTAAGGAACTTCCATACTGTTCTCCATAGGGGCTGTATCAATTTACATTCCCACCAACAATGCAAGAGTGTTCCCTTTTCTCCATACCCTCTCCAGCATTTATTGTTTCTAGATTTTTTGATGATGGCCATTCTGACTGGTGTGAGCTGATATCTCATTGTAGTTTTGATTTGCATTTCTCTAATGATTACTGATGTTGAGCATTCTTTCATGTGTCTGTTGGCAATCTGTATATCTTCTTTGGAGAAATGTCTATTTAGGTCTTCTGCCCATTTTTGGATTGGGTTATTTGTTTTTTTGTTATTAAGCTGCATGAGCCACTTGTAAATCTTGGAGATTAATCCTTTATCAGTTGCTTCATTTGCAAATATTTTCTGCCATTCTGAGGGTTGTCTTTTGGTTTTGTTTATGGTTTCCTGTGCTGTGCAAAAGTTTTAAGTTTCATTAGGTCGCATTTGTTTATTTTTGTTTTTATTTCCATTTCTCTAGGAACTCGGTCAAAAAGGATCTTGCTGTGATTTATGTCATACAGTGTTCTGCCTAGGTTTTCCTCCAAGAGTTTGATAGTGTCTGGCCTTACATTTAGGTCTTTAATCCATTTTGAGTTTATTTTTGTGTATGGTGTTAAGGGAGTGTTCTAATTTCATTCTTTTACATGTACCTGTCCAGTTGTCCCTGCACCACTTATTGAAGAGGCTGTCTTTTCTCCACTGTATATGCATGCCTCCTTTATCAAAGATAAGATGACCATATGTGTGTGGGTTTATCTCTGGGCTTTCTATCCTGTTCCATGGATCTATGTTTCTGTTTTTGTGCCAGTACCATACTGTCTTGATTACCGTAGCTTTGTAATATAGTCTGAAGTCAGGGAGCCTGATTCCTCCAGCTCCATTTTTCATTCTCAAGATTGCTTTGGATATTCGGGGATTTTGGTGTTTCCATACAAATTGTGAAATTTTTGGTTCTAGTTCTGTAAAAAATGCCAGTGGTAGTCTGATAGGGATTGCATTGAATCTTTAGATTGCTTTGGGTAGTAGAGTCATTTTCACAATGTTGATTCTTCCGATCCAAGAACATGGTATAGCTCTCCATCTATTTGTATCATCTTTAATTTATTTCATCAGTGTCTTATAATTTTCTGCATACAGGTCTTTTGTCTCCTTAGGTAGGTTTATTCCTAGATATTTTATTCTTTTTGTTGCAATGGTAAACGGGAGTGTTTTCTTAATTTCACTTTCAGATTTTTCATCATTACTGTATAGGAATGCCAGAGATTTCTGTGCATTAATTTTGTATCCTGCTACTTTACCAAATTCATTGATTAGCTCTAGGAGTTTTCTGGTAGCATCTTTAGGATTCTCTATGTATAGTATCATGTCATCTGCAAAGAGTGACAGCTTAACTTCTTCTTTTTCTATTTGGATTCCTTTTATTTCTTTTTCTTCTCTGATTGTTGTGGCTAACACTTCCAAAACTATGTTGAATAATAGTAGTGAGAATGGCCAACCTTGTCTTGTTCCTAATCTTAGTGGAAATGGTTTCAGTTTTTCACCATTGAGGACAATGTTGGCTGTGGGTTTGTCATATATGGCCTTTATTATGTTGAGAAAACTTCCCTCTATGCCTACTTTCTGCAGGGCTTCTATCATAAATGGGTGTTGAATTTTGTCAAAAGTTTTCTCTGCATCTATTGAGATGATCATATGGTTTTTCTTCTTCAATTTGTTAATATAATGTATCACGTTGATTGATGTGCATATATTGAAGAACCCTTGCATTCCTGGAATAAACCCCACTTGATCATGGTGTTTGATCCTTTTCATGTGCTGTTAGATTCTGTTTGCTAGTATTTTGTTGAGGAGTTTTACACCTATATTCATCAGTGATACTGGCCTGTAGTTTTCTTTCTTTGTGACATCTTTGTCTGGTTTTGGTATCAGGGTGATGGTGGCCTCATAGAATGAGTTGGGGAGTGTTCCTCCCTCTGCAATATTTTGGAAGAGTATGAGAAGGATAGGTGTTAGCTCTTCTCTAAATGTTTGATAGAATTCGCCTGTGAAGCCATCAGGTCCTGGGCTTTCGTTTGTTGGAAGATTTTTAATCACAGTTTCAATTTCAGTGCTTGTGATTGGTCTGTTCATATTTTCTATTTCTTCCTGGTTCAGTCTCGACAGGTTGTGCATTTCTAAGAATTTGTCCCTTTCTTCCAGGTTGTCCATTTTATTAACATAGAGTTGCTTGTAGTAATCTCTCATGATCCTTTGTATTTCTGCAGTGTCAGTGGTTACTTCTCCTTTTTCATTTCTAATTCTATTGATTTGAGTCTTCTCCCTTTTTGTCTTCATGAGTCTGGCTAATGGTTTATCAATTTTGTTTATCTTCTCAAAGAACCAGCTTTTAATTTTATTGATCTCTGCTATTGTCTCCTTCATTTCTTTTTCATTTATTTCTGATCTGATCTTTATGATTTTTTTCCTTCTGCTAGCTTTGGGTTTTTTTTGTTCTTCTTTCTCTAATTGCTGTAGGTGCAAGGTTAGGTTGTTTATTCGAGATGTTTCCTATTTCTTGAGGTAGGCTTGTATTGCTATAAACTTCCCTCTTAGAATTGCTTTTGCTGCATCCCATAGGTTTTGGGTCGTCGTGTTTCCATTGTCATTTGTTTCTAGGTATTTTTTGATTTGCCCTTTGGTTGCTTCAGTGATCACTTCATTATTAAGTAGTGTATTGTGTAGCCTCCATGTGTTTGTATTTTTTACAGATCTTTTCCTGTAATTGATATCTAGTCTCATAGTGTTGTGGTCGGAAAAGATACTTGATACGATTTCAATTTTCTTAAATTTACCAAGGCATGATTTGTGACCCAAGATATGATCTATCCTGGAGAATGTTCCATGAGCACTTGAGAAAAATGTGTATTCTGTTGTTTTTGGGTGGAATGTCCTCTAAATATCAATGAAGTCCATCCTGTTTAATATATCATTTAAAGCTTATGTTTCCTTATTTATTTTCATTTTGGATGATCTGTCCATTGGTGAACGTGGGGTGTTAAAGTCCCCTACTATGATTGTATTACTGTCGATTTCCCCTTTTATGGCTGTTAGTATTTGCCTTATGTATTGAGGTTCTCCTATGTTGGGTGCATAAATATTTATAATTGTTATATCTTCTTCTTGAATCAATCCCTTGATCATAATATAGTGTCCTTCTTTGTCTCTTGTAATAGTCTTTATTTTAAAGTCTATTTTGTCTGATGTGAGAATTGCTACTCCAGATTTCTTTTGATTTCCATTTGCATGGAATATCTTTTTCCATTCCCTCACTTTCAGTCTGTATGTGTCCCTAGGTCTGAAGTGGGTCTCTTGTAGACAGCATATATATGGGTCTTGTTTTTGTATCCATTCAGCCAGTCTGTGTCTCTTCGTGGGATCATTTAATCCATTTACATTTAAGGTAATTATAGATATTTATGTTCCAATTCCCATTTTCTTAAATGTTTTGGGTTTGTTATTGTAGGTGTTTTGCTTCTCTTGTGTTTCTTGCCTAGAGAAGTTCCTTTAGCATTTGTTGTAAAGCTGGTTTGGTGGAGCTGAACTCTCTCAGCTTTTGCTTGTCTGTAAAGGTTTTAATTTCTTCATCAAATCTGAATGAGATCCTTGCTGGGAAGAGCAATCTTGGTTGTAGGTTTTTCTCCTTCGTCACGTTAAGTATATCTTGCCACCCCCTTCTGGCTTGAAGAGTTTCTGCTGAAAGATCAGCTGTTAACCTTATGGGGATTCCCTTGTGTGTTATTTGTTGTTTTTCCCTTGCTGCTTTTAATATGTTTTCTTTATATTTAATTTTTGATAGTTTGATTAATATGTCTTGGCGTGTTTGTCCTTGGATTTATCCTGTGTGGGACTCTCTGTGCTTCCAGGACTTGATTAACTATTTCCTTTCCCATATTAGGGAAGTTTTCTACTATAATCTCTTCAAATATTTTCTCAGTCCCTTTCTTTTTCTCTTCTTCTTCTGAGACCCCTATAATTCGAATGTTGGTGCATTTAATGTTGTCCGAGAGGTCTCTGAAACTGTCCTCAGTTCTTTTCATTCTTTTTTCTTTATTCTGCTCTGCAGTAGTTATTTCCACTATTTTATCTTCCTGGTCACTTATCCGTTCTTCTGCCTCAGTTATTCTGCTATCAATCCTGTCTAGAGTATTTTTAATTTCATTTATTGTGTTTTTCATCGTTGCTTGGTTCCCCTTTAGTTCTTCTGGGTCCTTGTTAAATGTTTCTTGCATTCTGTCTATTCTATTTCCAAGATTTTGGTTCATCTTTACTATCATTATTCTGAATTCTTTTTCAGGTAGACTGCTTGTTTCCTCTTCATTTGTTAGGTCTTTGTTTTTACCTTCCTCCTTCATCTGCTGTGTGTTTTTCTGTCTTCTCATTTTGCTTATCTTACTGTGTTTTGGGTCTCCTTTTCACAGGCTGCAGGTTTGTAGTTCCTGTTGTTTTTGGTATCTGTCCCCAGTGGCTAAGGTTGGTTCAGTGGGTTTTGTAGGCTTCCTGGTGGAGGGGAGTAGTTCCTCTGTTCTGGTGGATGAGGCTGGATCTTGTCTTTCTGGTGGGCACCTCCACTTCTGGTGGTGTGTTTTGGGGTGTCTGTGGCCTTATTATGATTTTAGGCAGCCTCTCTGCTAATGGATGGGGCTGTGTTCCTGTCTTGCTAGTTGTTTGGCACAGGGTGTCCAGCACTGTAGCTTGCTGGTTGTTGGGTGAAGCTGGGTCTTGATGTTGAGATGGAGATCTCTGAGTGATTTTTGCCATTTGGTATTATATGAAGCTGGGAGGTCTCTTGTGGACCAGTGTCCTGAAGTTGGCTCTCCTACCTCAGAGGCACAGCGCTGATGCCTAGCTGGAGCACCAAGAGCCTTTCATCCACACGGGTCAGAATAAAAGGGAGAAAAAATAGAGAGATAGAAAGAGGATAAAGTAAAATAAAATAAAATTTAAAAAAGCTATTATAATAAAGAATAAGAAAAAAATTATTAAGAAAAAATTTTTAAGAAATTTTTTTTTTAATTTTTAAAAATAAACTTATTTTTTTATAATAAAAAAGAAAAAATTATTAAGAAAAAAATTAAATAAGAAGAACATTTTTAATGTTTTAAAATAAAAAATAAAAAAAAAATTATTAGGAGAAAAAAATTTTTTAATAAAAAATAAGGAAAAAATTAAGAAAATATTTATTAAGAAAAGAAACTTTATAAGTAAAAAACAAAACAAAACAAAAAAAAATGGATGGACCAAACCCTAGGACAAATGGTGAAAGCAAAGCTATACAGACAAAATCTCACCCATAAGCATACACATATACACTCACAAAAGAAGGAAAAGGGGAAAAATTAATATATCCTGCTCCCAAAGTCCACCTCCTGAATTTGAGATGATTCATTGTCTATTCAGGTATTCCACAGATGCAGGTACATCAAGTTGTTTGTGCAGCTTTAATCCGCTGCTTCTGAGGCTGCTGGGAGAAATTTCCCTTTCTCTTCTTTGTCGTACAGCTCACGGGGTTCAGCTTTGGATTTGGGCCCGCCTCTGTTTGTAAGTCGCCTGAGGGTGTCTGTTCTTCACTCACACAGGACGAGGTTAAAGGAGCAGCTGCTTCGGGGGCTCTGGCTCACTCAGGCCGGGGGGAGGGAAGGGTACGGATGCGGGACGAGCCTGCGGCAGCAGAGGCCAGCGTGACGTTGAAGCAGCCTGTGGCACGCCGTGCATTCTCCCGGGGAAGTTGTCCCTGGATCACGGGACCCTGGCAGTGGTGGGCTGCACAGGTTCCCAGGAGGGGCGGTGTGGATAGTGGCCTGTGCTCGCACACAGGCTTCTTGGTGGTGGCAGCAGCAGCCTTAGCGTCTCATGCCCATCTCTGGGTTCTGCACTGATAGCCGTGGCTCGCGCCCGCCTCTGGAGCTCATTTAGGGGGCGCTCTGAATCCCCTCTCCTTGCGCACCGTAAAACAAAGAGGCGAGAAGAAGTCTCTTGCCTCTTCGGCAGCTGCAGACTTTTTCCCGGACTCCCTCCCGGCTAGCTGTGGTGTGCTAACCCCTTCAGGCTGTGTTCACACAGCCAACCCCAGTCCTCTCCCTGTGATCTGACCGGAAGCCCGAGCCTCAACTCCCAGCCCCTGCCCGCCCTGGCGGGTGAGCAGACAAGCCTCTCGGGCTGGTGAGTGCTGCTCGGCACTGATCCTCCGTGCGGGAATCTCTCCACTTTGCCCTCCACACCCCTGTGGTTGCACTCTCCTCCATGGCTCCGAAGCTTCCCCCCTCTGCCACCTGCAGTCTCTGCCTGCGAAGGGGCTTCCTAGTATGTGGAAACCTTTCCTCACTCACAGCTCCCTCCCACTGGTTCAGGTCCCATCCCTATTCTTTTGTCTCTATTTCTTTTTTCTTTTGCCCTACCCAGGTATGTGGGGGAGTTTCTTGCATTTTGGGAGGTCTGACTTCTTCTGCCAGCATTCAGTGGGTGTTCTGTAGGAGCAGTTCCACGTGTAGATGTAATTCTAATGTATCTGTGGGAAGGAAGTTGATCTCCGCGTCTTACTCTTCCGCCATCTTGCCCAGACCCCCCACACCAAGAATTTATAAAATCTTTGGTCAACTCATTTTATGTCTTTTGTTTTGCACAGAAGGACCTTAGCCAGAAATTTTGATTTGTGAGGAAAATAATTTTTAATTCCTAATGGGAAATATGTGTGCTTTGAGTTGTGCCTTGCTCCACTGAAAGCCATGTTCCCATGAGCCTGTCATAACCTGGTTTCTGATATTAGCCCCCATTTCCTACCATTGTCTCCTTTCATCTTGCAACCTTGAAATCTCCTCTAGGGTGGAAAAGCTGTAACTTCTCTCCTTTTAAAAGTAATTCATAGGAGAGAGGAGAAGATGGCGGAAGAGTAAGACGTGGAGATCACCGTCCTCCCGACAGATACATCAGAAATACATCTACACGTGGAACTGCTCCTACAAAACACCCACTGAACGCTGGCAGAATATGTCAGACCTCCCAAAAGGCAAGAAACTCCCCACGTACCTGGGTAGGGTAAAAGAAAAAAGAAATAACAGACACAAAAGAATAGGGATGGAACCTACACCACTGGGAGGGAGCTGTGAAGGAGGAAAGGTTTCCACATACTAGGAAGCCCCTTCACGGGCGGAGACTGCGAGTGGCAGGGGGGGAAGCTTCGGAGCCGCGGAGGAGAGTGAAAAAACAGGGGTGTGGAGGGCAAAGCAGAGAGATTCCCGCACGGAGGATCAGTGACGAGCAGCACTCACCAGCCCGAGAGACTTCTCTGCTCACCCGCCGGGGCGGGCAGGGGCTAGGAGGTGAGGCTCGGGCTTCGGAGGTCGGGTCGTAAGGAGAGGACTGGGGTTGGCTGCATGAACACAGCCTGAAGGGGTTAGCGCACCACATCTAGCCGAGAGGGAGTCCGGGAAAAGGTCTGGAGGTGCCAAACAGGCAAGAGGCTTTTTCCTGCCTCTTTGTTTCCTGGTGCGGGAGGAGAGGAGATTAAGAGTGCCGCTTAAAGGAGCTCCAGAGATGGGCACGAGCTGCGGCTATCAGCGCGGAACACAGAGATGGGCATGAGACGCTAAGGCTGCTGCTGCAGACACCAGGAAGCCTCTGTGCAAGCACAGGTCACTATCCACACCGCACCTCCTGGGAGCCTGTTTAGCCCGCCACTGCCAGGGTCCCGTGATCCAGGGACAACTTCCCCAGGAGAACACACAGCGCACCTCAGGCTGCTGCAACGTCACGCCGGCTACTGCCTCCGCAGGCTTGCCCCATATCCTACCCCTGCCTCTCCCCGGCCTGAGTGAGCCAGAGCCCCTGAAGCAGCTGCTCCTGTAACCCTGTCCTGTCTGAGCAAAGAACAGATGCCCTCAGGCGACCTACACGCAGAGGCGGGTACAAATCCAAAGCTGAACCCCGGGAGCTGTGCAAACAAAGAAGAGAAAGGGAAATTTCTCCCAGCAGATTCAGAAGCAGTGGATTAAAGCTGCACAAACAACTTGATGTACCTGCATCTGTGGAATACCTGAATAGACAACGAATCATCCCAAATTGAGGAGGTGGACTTTGGGAGCAAACTATATTAATTTTTCCCCTTTTCCTCTTTTTGTGAGTGTGTATGTGTATGCTTCTCGGTGAGTTTGTCTGTATAGCTTTGCTTTCACCATTTGTCCTAGGGTTCTGTCCGTCCATTTTTTGTTGTTCTTTTTTTTTACATTAAATTTTTTTCTTTTTTTCTTAATAAGTATTTTTTATATTTTTATTTTAATAACTTTACTTTATTTTATCGTACTTTATTTTATTTTATCCTATTTCTTTTTTTTTTCTTTCTAATTTTTCTCCCTTTTATTCTGAGCTGTGTGGGTGAAAGGCTTTTGGTGCTCCAGCCAGGCATTAGGGCTGTGCCTCTGAGGTGGGAGAGCCAACTTCAGGACACTGGTCCACAAGACGTCTTCCAACTCCACGTAATACCAAATGATGAAAATCTCACAGAGATCTCCATCTCAACGTCAAGACCCAGCTTCGCTCAATGACCAGCAAGCTACAGTGCTGGACACCCTATGCAAAGCAACTAACAAGACAGGAACACAGCCCCATCCTTTAGCAGAGAGGCTGCCTAAAATCATAGTAAAGCCAGAGACACCCTAAAACACACCACCATACGTGGACCTGCCCAACAGAAAGACAAGATGTAGCCTCATCCACTAGAACACAGGCACTAGTCCCCTCCACCAGGAAACCTACACAACCCACTAAACCAAACTTAGCCACTGGGGACAGACACCAAAAACAACAGGAACTACGAACCTGCAGCCTGCAAAAAGAGACCCCAAACAAAGTAATATAAGCAAAATGAGAAGAAAGAAAAACACACAGCACATAAAGGAGCAAGGTAAAAACACACCAGACCTAACAAATGAAGAGGAAATAGGCAGTCTACCTGAAAAAGAATTCAGAATAATGATAGTAAAGATGATCCAAAATCTTAGAAACAGAATAGACAAAATGCAAGTAACATTTAAAAAGGACCTAGAAGAACTAAAGAGTAACCAAGCAATGAAGAAAAACACAATAAATGAAATTAAAAATACTCTAGAAGGGATCAATAGCAGAATAACTGAGGAAGAAGAACGGATAAGTGACCTGGAAGATAAAATAGTGGAAATAACTACTGCAGAGCAGAATAAAGAAAAAAGAATGAAAAGAACTGAGGACAGTCTCAGAGACCTCTGGGACAACATTAAATGCATCAACATTCGAATTATGGGGTCCCAGAAGAAGAAGAGAAAAAGAAAGGGACTGAGAAAATATTTGAAGAGATTATAGTTGCAAACTTCCCTAATATGAGAAAGGAAATAGTTAATCAAGTGCAGGAAGCACAGAGAGTCCCATACAGGTTAAATCCAAGGACAAACACGGCAAGACACATATTAATCAAATTATCAAAAATTAAATATAAAGAAAACATATTAAAAGCAGCAAGGGAAAAACAACAAATAACACACAAGGGAATCCCCATAAGGTTAACAGCTGATCTTTCAGCAGAAATTCTACAAGCCAGAAGGGAGTGGCAGGCTATACTTAAAGTGATGAAGGAGAAAAACCTACAACCAAGGTTACTCTACCCAGCAAGGATCTCATTCAGATTTGATGAAGAAATTAAAACCTTTACAGACAAGCAAAAGCTGAGAGAGTTCAGCACCACCAAACCAGCTTTACAACAAATGCTAAAGGAACCTCTCTAGGCAAGAAACACAAGAGAAGGAAAACACCTACAATAACAAACCCGAAACCTTTAAGAAAATGGTAATAGGAACATACATATCAATAATTACCTTAAATGTAAAGGGATTAAATGATCCCACCAAAAGACACAGACTGGCTGAACGGATACAAAAACAAGACCTGTATAAATGCTGTCTACAAGAGACCCACTTCAGACCTAGGGACACACAGAGACTGCAAGTGAGGGGAACAAAAAAAGATATTCCAGGCAAATGGAAATCAAAAGAAAGATGGAGGGCTTCCCTGGTGGCGCAGTGGTTGAGAATCTGCCTGCCAATGCAGGGGACACGGGTTCGAGCCCTGGTCTGGGAAGATCCCACATGCCGCGGAGCGACTGGGCCCGTGAGCCACAATTGCTGAGCCTGCGCGTCTGGAGCCTGTGCTCCGCAACAAGAGAGGCTATGATAGTGAGAGGCCCGCGCACCGCAATGAAGAGTGGTCCCCACTTGCCGCAACTGGAGAGAGCCCTCGCACAGAAACGAAGACTCAACACAGTCATGAATGAATAAATAAATAACTAAAAGAACGTGAATTTCTAAAAAAAAAAAAAAGAAAGAAAGCTGGAGTAGCAATTCTCATATCAGACAAAATAGACTTTAAAATAAAGACTATTACAAGAAACAAAGATGGACACTATATAATGATCAAGGGATCGATTCAAGAAGAAGATATAACAATTATAAATATTTATGCACCCAACATAGGAGCACCTCAACACATAAGGCAAATATTAACAGCCATAAAAGGGGAAATCGACAGTGACACAATCATAGTAGGGGACTTTAACACCCCACTTTCACCAATGGACAGATCATCCAAAATGAAAATAAATAAGGAAACACAAGCTTTAAATGATACATTAAACAAGATGGACTTAATTGATATTTATAGGACATTCCACCCAAAAACAACAGAATACACATTTTTCTCGAGTGCTCATGGAACATTCTCCAGGATAGGTCATATCTTGGGTAACAAATCAAGCCTTGGTAAATTTAAGAAAATTGAAATCGTATCAAGTATCTTTTCTGACCACAACACTATGAGACTAGAAATCAATTCCAGGAAAAGATCTGTAAAAAATACAAACACATGGAGGCTACACAATACACTACTTAATAACAAAGTGATCACTGAAGAAATCAAAGTGCAAATCAAAAAATACCTAGAAACAAATGACAATGGAGACACGACGACCCAAAACCTATGGGATGCAGCAAAAGCAGTTCTAAGAGGGAAGTTTATAGCAATACAAGCCTACCTCAAGAAACAGGAAACATCTCGAATAAACAACCTAACCTTGCACCTAAAGCAATTAGAGAAAGAAGAAAAAAAACCCCAAAATTAGCAGAAGGAAAGAAATCATAATGATCAGATCAGAAATAAATGAAAAAGAAATGAAGGAAACAATAGCAATGATCAACAAAACTAAAAGTTGGTTGTTTGAGAAGATAAACAAAATTGATAAACTATTAGCCAGACCCATGAAGACAAAAAGGGAGAAGACTCAAATCAATAGAATTAGAAATGAAAAAGGAGAAGTAACAACTGACACTGCAGAAATACAAAGGATCATGAGAGGTTACTACAAGCAACTCTATGCCAATAAAATGGACAACCTGGAAGAAATGGACACATTCTTAGAAATGCACAACCTGCCAAGACTCAACCAGGAAGAAATAGGAAACATGAACAGACCAATCACAAGCACTGAAATTGAAACTGTGATTAAAAATCTTCCAACAAACGAAAGCCCAGGACCTGATGGCTTCACAGGCGAATTCTATCAAACATTTAGAGAAGAGCTAACACCTATCCTTCTCAAACTCTTCCAAAATATTGCAGAGGGAGGAACATTCCCCAACTCATTCTACGAGGCCACCATCACCCTGATACCAAAACCAGACAAAGATGCCACAAAGAAAGAGAACTACAGGCCAATATCACTGATGAACATAGATGCAAAAATCCTCAACAAAATACTAGCAAACAGAATCCAACAGCACATTAAAAGAATCATACACCATGATCATGTGGGGTTTATTCCAGGGATGCAAGGATTCATCAATATGCGCAAATCAATCAACGTGATACACCATATTAACAAATTGAAGGAGAAAAACCATATGATCATCTCAATAGATGCAGAGAAAGCTTTTGACAAAATTCAACACCCATTTATGATAGAAGCCCTGCAGAAAGTAGGCATAGAGGGAAGTTTTCTCAACATAATAAAGGCCATATATGACAAACCCACAGCCAACATTGTCCTCAGTGGTGAAAAACTGAA
The DNA here is from genome assembly GCF_949987535.1 of Balaenoptera acutorostrata. NCBI lineage: Eukaryota > Metazoa > Chordata > Mammalia > Artiodactyla > Balaenopteridae > Balaenoptera > Balaenoptera acutorostrata. The sequence continues at coordinate 47,169,223 of NC_080081.1, forward strand.
ACCATTTCCACTAAGATCAGGAACAAGACAAGGTTACCCACTCTCACCACTATCATTCAACATAGTTTTCGAAGTTTTAGCCATAGCAATCAGAGAAGAAAAATAAATAAAAGGAATCCAAATTGGAAAAGAAGAAGTAAAGCTGTCACTGTTTGCAGATGACATGATACTATATAGAGAGAATCCTAAAGATGCTACCAGAAACCTGCTAGAGCTAATCAATGAATTTGGTAAAGTAGCAGGATACAAAATTAATGCACAGAAATCTCTTGCATTCCTATACATAATGATGAAAAAATCTGAAAGTGAAATTAAGAAAACACTCCCATTTACCACTGCAACAAAAGGAATGAAATATCTAGGAATAAACCTATCTAAGGAGACAAAAGACCTGTATGCAGAAAATTATAAGACACTGATGAAAGAAATTAAAAATGATACAAATAGATGGAGAGATATACCATGTTCTTGGATTGGAAGAATCAACATTGTGAAAATGACTCTACTACCCAAAGCAAACTACAGATTCATTGTAATCCCTTCCAACTACCACTGGCATTTTTCACAGAACTAGAACAAAAAATTTCACAATTTGTATGGAAACACAAAAGATCCCGAATAGCCAAAGCAATCTTGAGAAGGAAAAGTGGAGCTGGAGGAATCTGGCTCCCTGAGTTCAGACTATACTACAAAGCTACAGTAATCAAGACTGTATGGTACTGGCACAAAAACAGAAACATAGATCAATGGAACAGGATAGGAAGCCCAGAGATAAACCCACACACATATGGTCACCTTATCTTTGATAAAGGAGGCAAGCATATACAGTGGAGAAAAGACAGCCTCTTCAATAAGTGGTGCTGGGAAAACTGGACAGGTACGTGTAAAAGCATGAAATTAGAACACTCCCTAATCACCATACACAAAAATAAACTCAAAATGGATTAAAGACCTAAATGTAAGGCCAGACACTATCAAACTCTTAGAGGAAAACCTAGGCAGAACACTGTATGACATAAATCACAGCAAGATCCTTTTTGACCCAACTCCTAGAGAAATGGAAATAAAAACAAAAATAAATGGGACCTAATGAAACTTAAAAGCTTTTGCACAGCAAAGGAAACCATAAACAAGACCAAAAGGCAACCCTCAGAATGGCAGAAAATATTTGCAAATGAAGCAACTGACAAAGGATTAATCTCCATGATTTTCAAGCAGCTCATGCAGCTCAATAACAAAAAAAACAAACAACCCAATCCAAAAATGGGCAGAAGACTTAAACAGACATTTCTCCAAAGAAGATATACAGATTACCAACAAACGCATGAAACAATGCTCAACATCATTAATCATTAGAGAAATGCAAATCAAAACTACAATGAGTTATCATCTCACACCGGTCAGAATGGCCATCATCAAAAAATCTAGAAACAATAAATGCTGGAGAGGGTGTGGAGGAAAGGGAACACTCTTGCATTGTTGGTGGGAATGTAAATTGATACAGCCACTATGGAGAACAGTATGGAGATTCCTTGAACAACTAAAAATAGCACTACCATACGACCCAGCAATCCCACTACTGGGCATATACCCTGAGAAAACCATAATTCAAAAACTGTCATGTACCAAAATGTTCATTGCAGCTCTATTTACAATAGCCTGGACATGGAAGCAACCTAAATGTCCATCATTGTATGAATGGATAAAGAAGATGTGGCACATATATACAATGGAATATTACTCAGCCATAAAAGGAAATGAAATGGAGTTATTTGTAGTGAGATGGATGGAGTTAGAGTCTGTCATACAGAGTGAAGTAAGTCAGAAAGAGAAAAACAAATACAGTATGCTAACACATATATATGGAATCTAAGGGGAAAAAAAAAGGTCATGAAGAATCTAGTGGCAAGACGGGAATAAGGACACAGACCTACTAGAGAATGGACTTGAGGATATGGGGAGGGAGAAGGGTAAGCTGTGACAAAGTGAGAGAGTGGCATGGACATATATACACTACCAAACGTAAAATAGATAGCTAGTAGGAAGCAACCGCATAGCACAGGGAGATCAGCTCTGTGCTTTGTGACCACCTAGAGGGGTGGGATAGGTAGGGTGGGAGGGAGGGAGATGCAAGAGGGAAGAGATATGGGAACATATGTATATGTATAACTGATTCACTTTGTTATAAAGTAGAAACTAACACACCATTGTAAAGCAATTATACTCCAATAAAGATGTTAAAAAAAAAAAAAGTAATTCATGACCCTAATTTAATATATTTAAACTGTGGGCTAAACATTCAGATGATGCACCGGGGTTAAAACATCCAGCTTTTGTTCTCAAAAGGAGGCAGTTTCATAATGCTATGAATTAATTCTAGTACATTGTCAAGAAGAAACAAATAATTAAGTACCCACTGAAGCAAAACAAATACTCCAATATCAATACAGCACATAGAACACCACAACTTGTCAGGTAATTTAGCGTGCTGGAATGCTTTCAATATAACTGACAGTAGCAGCCCCAATTCTCAAGGTAATGTGGAAATTTTATCATGTATTGAAATGCAATTCCTTTTAAATATTGAACCCTGCACATTTTAACAGCAGTTGTTTCACAGCCTCATAAATATCCCTGTTTATTCTGCTATCAACCAGGCTAGACCCAGGAGAAAGGACCATAGAAATCCAAGTCCAGCACTCTCTTCCCCTTCAGAAGGGGCCCTAATGAAAACCACTCAACATTCATAAAGAACTGTAATTACAAGAGCAAACAACAGTAGGGTTTTACTCACTTATGACAACTGTGACTGAAGATATGATGAATCCCCTCATTAACCAAAAGCAAAACAAGAATTAATGAGTAGAAGCAGTAGAGTTTGGAGACAGGCTGAAATTTTTGGCCTCTCTTTCTCATTGAGTTATCCTAAATGCCTAGTTCAGTGTCTACATATAGTAGGCATTTGTTGGATGAATGAATGAATGAATGAATGAGTATGTTTGAATCCTACATTGGCCCCAATTCTAAAACTAATTTACAATATCTTTTCTTATCTTGGAATTAAAATGCATTAAACTTCCATGATATATCTTCAGTAACTTAGAACCCGAAATTAACTCTTTCTCCCTCTCTACCAACCTTCCCATGCCTTTAATTCAGTTATTAGGTTTGGCCTATATATGCTTGCATCCAATCTTTTACATGCTTTATTAGTTAGAGAAACCCTAGCTGCTGTAACAAATAAAACCAAAAATTTCAGAGACACTATTTAATTAAAATTTCTTTCTTGCTCACCTAATAATACTGAGAAAAACAGGAGGAGCAGCCCTTCCGTGAGGTCACAGGAACTCAAGATCACATAAATTTTGCCATCTTCACCTCAGAGCTTATACATTCATCCTGGGGGTTCTTACCTTCCCAACTAGCTGGTGGGATTCTTTCCTGCCTGGAGAAGAGTGTGACAGAGGCTTTTATGAGTCAGACTTGAAAATGATGTGCATCACTTCCAATTACTTTCTGTTTCCTAAAACCCAATCAATGGCTGTATCTAATTGCAAGGGAGTCCTGGAAAATGCAGTCCCCAGCTGAATGGCCACTTTCTCATGGACAGCACTACAACATGTAAGGTGCGGGCAAGGACAGTTCCATGTCTCTTTCACACGTTTCCTCGTCAGAAACAGGAGATCTAAGGCAACCTGGGACCATGACTGGATGCTCCTGCTTGATACTGTCAACTTCAAGTTACCTATAAGTTACCTTTGAGACACATGTTGAACAAGAAACTATGGAGAGACTCAACATGACTGAAAACTATTGGTTTTTTTTTCATTTGCTATAAGTAATTTTGAAAATAAATGCTAATTGTGACATCACCCAGAAGCCATTCAGTGTTACAATTCAGTTTACAATATGATTTCCAGGTCCCATGTGACTACTAGTTCAGATGCATAGGAAGTGGTAGTAGAAATCAACTTTTTAATCTCCTGGAGTGTAATATGTGATTTCCAAAGCACTTCCAGTTTAAATCAGTGAAAAAGTGGGTCTTTAATACAGTCACAGATTTCATACTTAGAAGGGTTATGTGCCATAAACATGTTCCTATTCATTTTCTCCCAAAGAGTCTGATCATAATCTTAGCAGAAACTTGTGGTTCTGATTGCCAAATTTAAAGAGTTTCACAAAGGTATTTTAAAAGGCTTTAGTGACATCAACCTCTGCCTCTGACCCTCTTCTTTTTGCTGGCAATTTCAAAAGGACTAAATAGATCTAATGAAACATTTTGAACTCTTTCAAGTGGTCAGTAATCCAAAGGAAATGCATTAGTTAGAAAGCATTATTGCCTAAGTTATTTCAAAAAGACTGAGTAGAGCACTAGGTTATAATCTTCTGATAAATTCAGTCTACATTTAAGGAAAATCATCTGACACAGAAAAAAATTACAAAGACTAGTCATCTGCCTCTTCTATTGAACAAAATTGAAGAACAAAGTAATTTTCAAGAGTGGCAAATGGAGGTAAAATATTTGTCATGGTAAATGGTAAAAGTAAGATTTAAAATTTTCTAGAAACAGATTAAAAGTTATAATCATTGAACCTTCTTTATATGTCATGCAACAATTCATTAATTTCAGACAGAATGAAGGGATGCAGGAAACCTCTCACGTCTCCATACAACACATCACTAACTGCTTTCGCAATATTTTCTACCCACTCACCTGAATTATATGCATGTTCTTGCAAAGTATTTCTCTCTCTGAAATTCAAAACAGCAAAAAATCTATATATGAACTCTAATTTTATGTGAATTTAATTTAACAGTGATTTGGTTAAGTATAGTTTAGGGCACCAAGACTGGAAAAGAAAAAAGTGTGCTAACAGAGCTGACAATATTTTGTGCATAGCAACTTGGTCCAATTTAACTTTTGATCAATAGTGGTGCTGAGGAGTGAAGAGAAAATAGACTGAGCATATCAATTAAACATTGGTCTGAAATAATAGGAGCCACTGTAGATGGACCTCAACTACATTTGAATAATGTGAGTCTCTAAAAGGCCAATAGAGCTCCTGGTTATCATCTACAGACTCTACTTTTACATCAAGTTTAGAAAACTGCAGACACGGTGCTGGTCTGCACAACATATAACATTTTCCATTTTACATTTTGTGATCTGAAAGAGACGTTCCATTCAGATGAACAATGCAGTGAATGACAAGTACTCTCAGGAAGATAACCACATGCTGTGGATTTATTTTCTCTTGCGAGGCTGCTCCTACATGCGTTGCAACTGCGTTTCCCAGGTAATCTCTTGGGGACTCTCCAACCAGCTGCTCAGCCACCCTGTCTACCCTTTTCAACATAACACATTATGATACCAACGGAAGTTGATCCCCATAAGATAGCAGCAATATAAACTCGGAAAACTCTTTCTCCTCTCTATATTTACAATTTTGTTCTCTAGGTTAGCATGGCATTACACCTGCTTATTCTTGTTAGCCTCTCAGGGAAAAAAGTCATCCTATAATCTTGTTCTGGTCTGTTTTTCATTTCATATATAAATATTATGCCCAGTCAGCCTGGAGTAGCAGGAGTATAAGCAAGAATATATTCTTGTTCCAAATCACTCAATGCTATATTGATTGGAGGGACTTTAACTTTCTCATGTGAAGTATTGTGAAATATACCACAGAAACTAATTATTTAAACCAACAATCTTAGTGAGATGATTCAGTATCTTTGTTATTCTGAAAAACCTCCACAATAGATATATGATACTTCACATATAAACTCTAAGTACACTAATTACAATGCAGGGGGAAAACAGCCTTTGTTTTGTAAATGTCTAATAATATTGAGCATCTGAGCATTCCAAATGTACACATTAGGCATTGATTAAGCAACAAGTCTCTTTGTCAGGTTATTTACAGTGGCCAAGAGAAACAGCCTTCCTCAGGTATTTCCTTTGACCATAATTCTCCAATCTGGTCCAAAATGTGTAATGACTAAACTTAAAATTTAAACAGGGGGAGAAAGCAAAACAAATTGATGTCTATGTTTACAGACCAAACTAATTTTGCTTAATTATCTTGGACAAGACTAATCAAATAAAGTCACTATTTTATACTATGAGGCATTTTACCTATCTATATAAAGACAGGCTTGGGTTGAATTAGGGAGAAGCACAAGAAGGACATCAGTAGCTCTTTATAACCTGCCTCTAAGAAAGCTATAGAGCATTGAAAGTTGTATATATCACCCTGAAAATAGTAGGACACTATCTAGAAAGAGGGAGAGAAAAAGAATATATAAAATGAAAATGAAAGGAAAATAAAGGATGACATACAACAGTAATATGGCTAATGATGATCCTGTGATTTTAAAAAATCTTCTTTTTAAGTGGCTGTATTATCAGTCATGCTATGATTATGCATCAATTGAATTCTAGTTATACTAGTCATAGAACTAACTAGTAAACTCAGGGAAAAGATCTAAAATGAGTAGAAGTAAAGGAGCAAAATTATTGGAACTATTTCTCTCCCTATTCTTCCTCCATCAGGAAAGAAATATTCTGGGACTTCCCTGGTGGCACAGTGGTTAAGAGACTGCCTGCAAATGCAAGGGACATGGGTCCAAGCCCTGGTCCCGGAAGATCACACATGCCGCAGAACAATGAAGTCTGTGTGCCACAACTACTGAGCCTGAGCTCTGGAGCCCGCGTGCCACAACTGCTGAAGCCTGCAGGCCTAGAGCCCATGCTCTGCAACAAGAGAAGCCACTGCAATGAGAAGCACGCAAACCGCAACAAAGAGTAGCCCCGCTTGCCGCAACTAGGGAAAGCCCGCGCACAGCAACGAAGACCCAACGCAGCCAAAAATAAAATAAATAAATTTATTTTTAAAAAAAGAAATATTCTGGGAAGATGGTGGCCACATAGTTTTTGCATCTTCCTAAATATTGATGTAAAGTATCTAGATACAAAGAAATATTCATAGACAACATTTGTTTAAGAAGGCCCATAAAGAACAAGGCATCCCCACACACCCTAAATGGCAAAACAAATGGGGACAAAACACCAAAAACCGCAAGATCTGCATGGTATCAGTGTTTGTGAAGGAGAAAGCAAAGGAAAACAATAAGATGTCTGACGGTTGTGAGCATACGAAATGCTACTTATAGGCAACACATGCTCACTGGAAATCATGACAAGTGAATCTGAGAACAGTACCTGAAACTGGAAGGGATTTTGTCCAATCTAACAGTGGGAGAGTCCAAGGAAACTGTATTAAGAACAAAGGAGCTAGAGAAGTCTAGACCCTATGAAACTGATCAGACAGGGTTTTCTTCTGAAACAGAGCCCATGCTGAAAAGAAACTTGTGAGAACTGAGTCAAAATTTTACAGAACAAGGGAAATAAAAATGAAGGAAAGTGAATGTCCAGATGAAGCAGATGCAGGAAATCGCAGAACACAAGCCACCAGTTTATGAACACTACTCGAAAACAATGAAAGGAGGAGAACTGTGAAGTCAGAAAAGCAATATTAGCAATAAGATAAGATAAATACGGTTTTGAGTCACCTTTACCTATAACAGGAACCAGGGCTTCTTGGATAAATGGTTGATTCCATGTCTAGGGCAGGATATGTACAAGATGAACTTGATATACCTTGTCAAAAAAGAAGCAAAGATTACTAGAAACATGGCAAAAAGACTCAGTAACCAATTTTATGAATTTTCCACTAGCCAAAGATAGGATAATTTAGCTTCAATAAAGAAAATAATTTTCATGTATTGAAATAAATAAATAAATCCATTCATTAATAATATTTAAATTAATTATTAAAGTTTAAATGATCACCTTCAAAGGATGGTAAATAAAGAGAAAGAATCAAGCATTTATTCTGCCTTTCCTATATGACTATACCACTGGGTAACCAAATAATAGATGAAGGGAATTATCTGTTTATAAGAATATTCTAAAAAATAATTTTTTAAATGATCGACTATCCCCGTTTGCAACTACCCTCCACTCAATGAATTAATGTATTTATATATTATCAGTGTCTGCTAACAAAAACAGAGACAACCAGATATATGTCCCTTCTATAGTCTTGCCAAAGTGTCATACATGAGGCTGATCAACTCTCTGGATCCTGCTGCCAATTTTCAAGAAATAGAGAGGCAAGAAGAAACATGTTAACTTAGCCAAGAATATACAGTTAGCAAAATTCAGACAATAGGAAACTTGACAATGCAAATTGTCTAGACCCTTTAACAAGAAAATTATAAGGAAAAGAAAAGGATGAGGTAGGGGTGGGGAGAAGGCCTGTAGATTAAAAGAGAATCTACAGACATCATTTTTTTTTTTTTTTTTGGCTGCGTTGTGTCTTCGTTGCTGCGCGCAGGCTTTCTCTAGTTGCGACGAGTGGGGGCTATTCTTCTTTGCAGTGTGCAGGCTTCTCATTGCTGTGGCTTCTCTTGTTGCAGAGCACGGGCTCTACTCATGCGGGCTTCAGTAGTTGTGGCACATGGGCTCAGTAGTTGTGGCTCATGGGCTCTAGAGCGCAGGCTCAGTAGTTGTGGTGCACAGGCTTAGTTGCTCCATGGCATGTGGGATCTTCCCGGACCAAGGCTCGAAACCATGTCCCCTGCACTGGCAGGCATATTCTTAAACACTGCACCACCAGACATCATTTTTTAATGGAAAATACTAAGATATAGTGTATAAGGATGCACTCTTGGGTGGTAAAACGATTTTTAAAAATGTAAGGCCATTATTACTGTAAAGGTCAGGGAGAGGGAGTAAAAAGTAGGCAGTGTTTGTAACTGGGCCAGGCCTCACCCAGGGGTTCCTGGGGTGGCTGGTAAAGTTCTGTCTCTTGGCCTGCGTGGTAATTACAAAGGTATTGGCTTTAAATAATTCACTAGCTGAAAACGATATTAAGAAAAGGAAAACTGAAAGAAAAAAAGGAAAGAAAAGAAAAGCAATAGCAGACCCATGTCCACAGGAAGATGGTAGAAACTGTGAACAGGTTTGTTCTGTCTACTCAATCACAAAGGGACTGAACTAAAACTTCCACCTTCAACCTCCAGTGAAACCTTCAAGGATACAGAAGCAGTGGCCAGCAGCAACCCTTTAGTAGAAAGTGCCCTATTTGCCCCAAATCTCTGTGTGTTCAGCTTTCTTGTCACAGCATTTTTGCAGGACTGTGTTGCAGCACTCACTACAAATCCCATGATCAAGTAATAGAAAAACTGCCCTTGGAAAATTATACTTCGTATGGACATGAAGAAAAGAATTAGCCTCAATGTTCCCTCATCTCATGTAAGAAACAAGAAGTTGGAAATGTTTCAGATGATTTTATTTTATTTTATTGTTTTTTTCTTTCTATATTCCTAACTTCTATAACAATAAAAAAAAAGCTTTGGCATGGCAATATATTGTTATGTATTCTATAACAATATATGAAAGTATAATTTGATGGAGTGACAGTTTTGGAGCCTGAAGCAAGTACAAATGCTTAACATTAGACAGAAGAAGATGGGAGAGATGGAAGCCAATTTCTTGAGTTGAATCAGATGCCACACTACACTTGTTAGTCTTTGGCTTCTCCCCACAGGTTTACCTGGCCACTAAATGTCTTATTGCGGAAGGGAGCCATAGCGTGGTCTGTCTACCATGGCCTGATGGGGTCCCATGGAGGTCTTTCACCACCCTGCCTTCCACTCTGAGGGAATCTGAACGTCAGCTGAGGAGGGGGAAGAGAAGAGCATCTACCACCTCTTTGGGCCATGAAGCACATATACCAGAATCTTTTAAAATGCTCAATTAGTTATTTACTGTTTGTTCAAACTATACAGAGTCTACAATGGGAGCAGAGATCTAGGAGGCTTCCTGCAAAGGAATCACAGTCCTACCTATGGCATGGGACGGCATTCCTTAGCTCTTGGGGACAGCATGTGAGCTCTCCCTTTACCAACCAGAAGAGGCTCTCCCCTAGATGCCTCCACAAACTCTCTCTTACTGCCATTCACTCCTTTTAACCCCTCACCCTGCACACCCCTATCCTAGGTCCCATGTTCTCTTCTAGTTGGCCTCCAGAGAAGAGCCTTAATCCATCCTTTCTTCCTCTGGTTCTCTCATTGCTCAGGCAGAAATGATACTTTGGATTCTCCACAGTGGCCTGACCTTAAAGTAGAATATCCAAAAAGCAACCAAGCAGCCCTGTAGCAGGAAAGAGAACCTCCTGCTGGCATACATCCTCAACCTTGTTTTGCTAAAGGACTAGCTTTTCCTTCCCCAGCTTTGAGTTACATTACAAAACACCTCCATTCAGGGTTTTAGCCTTCGCATCCAGGGAAGGAGGTGGGGTCACCACAGAGCTAATGCAAAGGGAACCTGGGTGTATGTGACAACAAAAGTGTCAGACTTATATCATATACATTTATATATATAGGCCTACCATACCTTCTGTTTAAGTCAGTTACTTGAAAATCATAATGGAAATCCCCAGGAAAACAATATTAAAGGGAGGATTATGAAGGGTAAAGAACCTCTGCTGTAAGGAAAGATAGGAGTGGGTTTCCAGAAGCTGGGTTTTAGGAGGCCTATATGAGTCTCCAAGAGAGCATATGGTCACAGGGAGAGTTGTTTCAAATAGGGCATTGAAACCATCAGCAAAAGTTATGAGCAGAAAAACTAGTATATAGTAACATAACCAATAAATAGTTGTTGACTGACTGAAAGAATTATTAAAAAGATAGTCGAGTTGATGACACGCCACAATTCAAATGCGCAAAACATGATAATTATTTTCTACAAAGAATCTCATCTTGCTTTTGAGTCCATTCAATAGAAACAACTATCTTCAACTCCTCAATGAACATAACTCAGTCTCTTCCAGTTTCAGCCAATGCTTTGCAGGTATTATCTCAGTGGCTTTGGGATTTAATCTCAGTAAATTATATCTTTTTTCTCCCTCCTTCTGATGACCTCCTCCCCAGGGACTTTCTAAGTCCTTGCAGACTTGAGGCAGAGATGTTCTGGCACTAATGTGCTCTGGTCTGGCTTGTCCAACTGACTGGGCAGTCTGCAGGAGTGAGGCTGGTCCCACCTGTCTCCAACTCATGCTCACTACGGAAATGGGCAGACCCTTCTCCCGACTCCAGTCACACAGTCCCATCCTCTGCAGCCTCCTTGTCCTGACCCCATGCTTCCTCTAGTCCTCCTAGCATTTGTGTACCACCTACAAGTGCCACAAGAAATTTTGGACTCCCAAATGACACACACATGCCATGGGAACCAGAGGTGCTGGCATAGGCTCATTTGCCTAGAATCTTCTTCAGGCATTTGCCTAGAATCTTCTTCAGTTCTGCAAACTAAATACTCGGAGTGTTTGACTTCACAAAAGAGGTTGCAATTTCCTCAGGCTATCCTGAGAAACAAAAATGCCCGTTGCTCCAGGATTCTCCAAACTTCCCTGTTTCTCCCTACTCTTGGCCTTCTTCCCAAAATTTGCTTGTGGGGGAATAGATTCAGCAGTGAAGACACTCAGCCTGAATTTCCTTATCTTCCCTCACTAGACCCCTGCATCAAAACATCTTTTCTTCTTCCCTTTGGGCACAATGCTTATTTGCATCACCATTCTCCATTGACATTACAGGGATATTTATTCCTACTCCATAGGTTGTTGTAAAAATTGAATAAAATAATATGCGAAGCTTCCCTGCCTATTTAGTGCCCTCCTAATTTTACCCCAATAATCTGCTTGGAGACTTATGTGCCCAAACAGACAGACACACGTCCAGGATCCCACAGTGAGTCAAAGACAGAACAAGGACTAAACGCCAAGATTCCTGACATTTAACTAATCTTCTCAAGATTTTCCACAATACAAACTGCTGTTTTAAGAGTTGAAAAAAGTAGGTGGTGGGGATATTTGTTTATTCTTTCAGGAAACAAACATCTATTGAGAAACTCCCATATATAAGGCACAGTACTGTTTACTAGGGGAAGAAGAAGGCAGTGGGGCAGTGAGGAGTCAAATTCACAAAGAAGAAAAGGCCCTTCAGTATGCCCAGGAGAACTTTGAACATCTGACATTGCTAGAGCATTCTAGCAAGATTCCAGGCTGAGGAGGTAAGAGGTTTAACCTGGGAGAGCCTGAGGCCACCCTAATGAGCTCTAACTTTAGTTGAGGGGAAATGTGATTGGCAATGTATCCGTGCCAGTGACAGTGCAGAGAATAGCTTTAAGGAGGGCAAGATTAGAGTCTGAGAGAGCATTTTACAGGCACTTGTAGTAATCTATATGGGTTAGAGTTAAGAGTAGTAATAGGGATAGAGGGGAGAAAAGATACAAAAAAATGAAAAGATATAAAAGTGTCAAAATCGACAGTACTATTTCTACTCTTTTTTTATTTCTTTGAAGCTATAGTTAAGATTTTCTTATAAATTGAACTTAAGTGTAAAGTACATTGTACATTAAAGTGTGTTACGGAAAAACATTCCATAAATCAATGAATGTAGAAATGTAAGAGTACTGTAAATTCTGCAATTAGGAAGGCATATATTTTCAAATAAATAAGTCTCTAATGCTTTTCTTTTACTATATTGGCTTGTTTAAATCTTGGTTTTGGCTTTAGATAGGGGAGCCTGGATCCAAATTTTGGCTCAGATGTTTTTCTAACTGCTCTGTGTAGTAAATTCCACATTTATAAAATCAACTTAATTATTCTTCTATCAAAGGAGAATTGGAAGATCAAATGAATTGGCGAATGAAAATAGAGTTTCCCATCAAGGAAGAAAATGTGTCCTAGTCATCTTAAATTTTCCCCAAGTATAGAAACTAGAAAGCATCAAAATTCTTTTTCAGAAGCAAGCAAACTTCTATGCCAAATATCTGATGAAGAACGGTTAAATTGATTAGGCACAGTTCTAAGCATTTTTCATGAATTATCTTTAATCTTTACAGTAACAGCCAGGACATGGCAGAGCTGAGATTCAAACTCAGGTTGTCTGGCACGGACCAATGTGATCTTACCCACTATACTCACAGCCTCTTAATCATAATCATTGTAATGTGACTGAGGACAAAATTTATATACAAAAATAAGTAGCTTTTCTATATAAAAATAACTACCGATTAAAAATATAATGGAAGAATAAGAAAAAAACAAAAAAAAAGATTAAACGTAATATGCTTAAAAAATTTAGACAAGGAAAACATGAAAATGTAACTGAAGAAACTGAAAGGAAGATCCCCTTTAAAAAGGTATAAAATGCTCTTGGGAGGAAAGATCAATTCTAAGTCAATCTAAAAATGTATAGGTTCTATAGAACAATAACAATAAGCTTCTTTATTAAGAACTACTCTAGCTGATGTTCAAAACTCATATGGAAAAATAAAAGGGAAAGAAAAACCAAGAAAATTTTGAATAGTGGGGGTTTTTACAATAAGATATTGAAACTTTTAAATCTACAGTAAGTAAAAATGTGGGGTAGTAAAATGTAAATAGATCTACAAACTTTCTAGAAATAGACCAAAATGGAATTTAATATGTAATAAAGTGACATTTTATGATAGGAAAAAATCCACCATGACTTAAATCAAAAGAGAAACTAAAAATCGGTCAAAGTAATATAGCAACATACATCATAGGTAAATGTGTATATAAAGGTCGTCTATAAATCAATAAGATAATATCTAACATTCCAAAAGTGTGGTGAGTAAAGGACATGAACCACTTTAAAAAGAAATTCAAATTGCGCTTCAGTATACCTAGAAATGTTTAGCATTTATTGTATCAATAAAAAGAAAACTTAAAACTATCAAATACCGTTTTACTTATAATTTGGCAAATGTCAAAAAAGTTGAAAATCTTTGTGTGGCATGAGTGTGCAGAAATATATACTTGCATACTTTGTTCATGGGAATGTAAATTGTACTTTTTGTATAAAAAAATACTCTCACTGTAGGGAACTTTGGAAACATTTATAAAAAATAACTATGTGTATACTATTTCGGCTGAGCAATTTTACTTCCAGAAATTATTTTTCTCCATATACATGCACATGTGTGCAAATACAAACTTTTGAGGTGATTCACTGCTTCACTATTTGAAATGGGGAAAAAAAATTAAAACAATCATCATAATGAGAGAGTTAAACTACAACTCATTTATACAATATAGTATATAGCTCTTAAAAAGATACTTACAGTTGACCCTTGAACAGCACAGGTCCCCTTACATGCAGATTTTTTTCAATGGTAAATACTACAGCACTTTATGACCCGTGATTGGTTGAACTCATTGACGTGAACTGTGGATACAGAGCAACCAAGTATACAGAGGGCCAGCTATAAGTGGATTTAGACTCTGTGAGGGCCAAAGCCCCTAACCCCCACATTGTTCAAGGGTCAACTGTACAACCTTATATGTACTAGCATTGAATAATCTCAACTAAATATCCTTAAGGAAAAAAAAAGTAACAAGGTTTAGAACAGTCTGTATAATATACTACATTGTATAAAGAAAGGATATAGCAGAGTGGTTAGGCCCAGCTTTGATGCCTAAGCTCTGCCACTTCTAGGCTCTGTCACTTGCTAGCTGATCTTCAGCAAATGAATTAACTTTTCAGTTCCTCAGTTTATCAATATGTAAAGTGGGCGTAATAGTAGTCCCTAGATCATAGAGCTGTTGTAAGAATTAAGTAAATTAATATATAAGTAAGGCAAAGACTGCTAGTTGATTACCAAACACATTTCCTCTTCTTCCTGGTACACACTAGACTATATTTGCCAGCCTCGCAGTGAGGCTGAGAATGTGACTGAATTCTAGCCAGTAATTGGCAGACATGGCCCATAAAAGCCTTTTATGAGCTATCTTCTATGTTCTTTGTCCTTTTGCCAGGTCAGTCTCAAAGGCACAGACTGAAGACCGCAAGGCCTCTGTCTATGGAAGGTCCCTTAAAGACTGGCTGTGGTCACCATACACACATTGATGACTTTAGATCACTTTCTGTTGGGTTTGAAGAATAATAACTTTTAGGGTCAATTGTTACAGCAGTCTTTTATTAAGTGTTTGCTGCTATCACCATAATTATTACTGTTTCTGTTATTAGCACATATCTCTGAAAGATACACAAGAACTTAATAATAGTGTTTGCCTCTTGCAAAGGGGATGGTGAGGCCTTTTGAACCTCTTGAATTTTGTGCATCTGCATGTCCTATATGCATATATCATGTCTGTATTAGCAGACTAGCTTGTACTGCACCGTGATCAACTAGCCCGGAAATCTCAGAGTCTTAACACATCAGAGGTTTCTTTCTCATTGACGTCAGAGTCTGATGTGGACCAGGAGACTCTACTGCCTGCAGCTCCTCCACAGGGTGACTCAAGAATACAGACCGTTTCCATCTGCCAACTCCTTCATTTACTGCAGTACTGATGGGAGAAAGAGGGATGGAAAAGGCACAGCCTCTCTTAACTGCCATCACTGCTCACATTTCAGCGACATGACCTCACTGAGATGTGGGACCTGGGCAATGCAGTTCAGCCGTGTGCTCTCAGAAATTAAATACCCTGATGAACACTTGTGCTTCCCCATGATGTCTTGGGAACTCTGACAATCAGGAAGAAACAGGCTGAGGGTACTTTCTTGGCCATTTGCCATCTCACAATGTTTCCTTTAACAGATTTAAGAAATTGCCCCTAGAAAAGTACGATAGTGCAAGGCTTAGGCCATTCCAGGTCCATCAGATACTTGATAAGATACAACAAATAAAAAGGATTAGAGTTTAGGAGTTCTTCAGTCTTTGTATCTTACATTCTGTTATAAGTATGCATTCTATTTTAATCTCTCTATTCAGGAGTTGAGGAAGCTCACCTCTCAGCATTCCAATTGAAAGAGTTAATGCTGTGATTAGATGTTTTCACTGGCAATTTTCTAGAATACAGGAAAAGAAAGTCAGGTTACCTCAAGAGAGAGAAGCAGTGACCAAGTTATATTGACAGCACTTGGCCATGGACAAGCCTCTTTTTGCCCAACTCTCCCAGGACTTTTTTTTTTAATTGGAGTATAGTTGATTTACAATGTTGTGTTAGTTTCTGCTGTACAGCAAGGTGAATCAGTTATACATATACATATATCCACTCTTTCTTAGATTCTTTTCCCATATAGGTCATCACAGAGTATTGAGTAGAGTTCCCTGTGCTATACAGCAGGTTCTTATTAGTTATCTATTTTATATATAGTAGTATGTATATGTCAATCCCAATCTCCCAATTTTTCCCTCCCCCCGCTTCCCCCCTTAGTAACCGTAAGTTTGTTTTCTACATCGGTGACTCTATTTCTGTTTGGTAAATAAGTTCATTTGTACTATTTTTCTTAGATTCCACATATAAGTGATATCATATGATATTTGTCTTTCTCTGTCTGACTTACTTCACTCAGTATGACAATCTCTAGGACCATCCATGTCACTGTAAATGGCATTATTTCATTCTTTTTTATGGCTGAGTAA
This sequence comes from Balaenoptera acutorostrata, assembly GCF_949987535.1. Lineage (NCBI taxonomy): Eukaryota > Metazoa > Chordata > Mammalia > Artiodactyla > Balaenopteridae > Balaenoptera > Balaenoptera acutorostrata. Next base: position 47,185,742 of record NC_080081.1, read on the forward strand.
TATTCCATTACTGTGGTATATATGCACCACATCTTCTTTATCCATTCATCCTTCAGTGGACATTTTGGTTGCTTCCATGTCCTGGCTATTGTAAATAGTGCTGCAATGAATGTTGGGGTACATGTATCTTCGAATTATGGTTTTCTCCAGATATATGGAGTGGGATTGTTAGATCATATGGTAGCTCTATTTTTAGTTTTTTTTTTTTTTTTTTTTAAAGGATTTTCTTATTTATTTATTTATTTATTTATTTATTTTTGGCTGTGTTGGGTCTTCGGTTCGTGCGAGGGCTTTCTCCAGTTGCGGCAAGCGGGGGCCACTCTTCATCGCGGTGCGGGGACCGCTCTTCATCGCGGTGCACGGGCCTTTCTCTATCGCGGCCCCTCCCGTCGCGGGGCACAGGCTCCAGACGCGCAGGCTCAGCAATTGTGGCTCACGGGCCCAGCTGCTCCGTGGCACGTGGGATCTTCCCAGACCAGGGCTCGAACCCGTGTCCCCTGCATTAGCAGGCAGATTCTCAACCACTGCGCCACCAGGGAAGCCCTATTTTTAGTTTTTTAAGGAACCTCCATACTGTTCTCCATAGTGGCTGTACCAATTTACATTCCCACCAAAAGTGTAAGAAGGTTCCCTTTTCTCCACACCTTCTCCAGCATTTATTATTTGTGGATTTTTTGATGATGGCCATTCTGACCAGTGTGAGGTGATACCTCACTGAAGTTTTGATTTGCATTTCTCTAATAATTAGTGATGTTGAGCATCTTTTCATGTGCCTCTTGGCCATCTGTATGTCTTCTTTGGAGAAATGTCTATTTAGATCTTCTGCCCATTTTTTGATTTTTTTTTTTTTGATATTGAGCTGCATGAGTTGTTTATATATTTTAGAGATATAAAATATCTCTAAATATCAAGTAACTCTTGTTGGTTACTTCATTTGCAAATAATTTCTCCCTTTCTGTGGGTTGTCTTTTCATTTTGTTTATGGTTTCCTTTGCTGTGAAAAAGCTTTTAACTTTAATTAGGTCCCATTTGTTTATTTTTGTTTTTATTTTCATTACTCTAGGAGGTGGATCAAAAAAGATCTTGCTGCAATTTATGTCACAGAGTGTTCTGCCTATGTTTTCCTCTAAGAGTTTTATAATATCTAGTCTTACATTTAGGTCTTTAATCCATATTGAGTTTGTTTTTATGTATGGTATTTGTTAAAGAATGTTCTAATTTATTCTTTTACATGTAACTGCCCAGTTTTCCCAGCACAGAGTAATGATAGTAAAGATATCCAAAATCTCAGAAAAAGAATGGAGGCACAGATCTAAAAGATACAGGGACTTCCCTGGTAGCGCAGTGGTTGAGAATCTGCGTGCCAATGCAGGGGACATCGGTTCGATCCCTGGTCCGGGAGGATCCCACATGCCACGGAGCAACTAAGCCCATGTGCCACAACTACTGAGCCCATGCTTTAGAGCCCATGAGCCACAACTACTGAGCCCACATGCCTAGAGCCCGTGTTCTGCAACAAGAGAAGCCACCACAATGAGAAGCCCACGCACTGCAACGAAGAGTAGCCCCCGCTCACCGCAACTAGAGAAAGCCCGGGCGCAGCAATGAAGACCCAACACAGCCAAAAATAAATAAATAAAATAAATAAATTTATTAAAAAAATAAAAAATTTAAAAAATAAGTAAATAAAAGATACAAAAAGTGTTTAACAAGGAGCTAGAAAATTTAAAGAACAAACCAAGATGAACAATACAATAACTGAAATGAAAAACACATTAGAAGGAATCAATAGAATAACTGAGGCAGAAGAATGAATAAGTGAGCTGGAAGACAGAGTGGTGGAAATTACTGCCACAGAACAGAATAAAGAAAAAAGGGTGAAAAGAAATGAGGACAGTCTCAGAGACCTCTGGGACAATATTAAACGCACCAACATTCACATTATAGGGGTCCCAGAAGGAGAAGAGAAAGAGAAAGGACCTGAGAAAATACTTGAAGATATTGTAGCCAAAAATTTCCCTGACATGAGAAAGGAAACACTTACTCAAGTCCAGGAAGCACAGAGAATCCCATATAGGATGAATCCAAGGAGGAACATGCTGAGACACATATTAATCAAACTTACAAAAATAAAAGACAAAGAAAAATTATTAAAAGCAACAAGGGAAAAGCAACAAATAACATACAAAGGAATTCCCAGGACTTTGAAGATAGGAGAGAGGTCACAAATATTTGCTTGGACAGAAACCTCATCAGGGGGCTAAGAACCAGTATTATAGGTAATGTCTACTGATTTCCTGATGTTATCTTTAAAGAAAAGCTTTGTAGCTGAAAAATTCTTCTAACTTAGGTATGTCTTTTTCATTTGCTAACTCACTAAAAAACAATTAATGCCAATGCTGTCAATTATAATACTGCAGAGGGCTACCTTCTCACTGACAATTTCATTGCACCATTCCCTGATGGAGGGTTTTGAGTGAAGCTGCCATCCCCCCCATTGCAGGGTGCTGATGGATGTGCTGGGTCAGAAAGAGTCATGCCCTGAGACAGGCTATTCAGGGAAAGTTGAACAGGTAGCAATGGTCTCCTGGAACAAACCGTAGATGCTTCACAGATGCCAGTAGAAACAACTGGACCCAAGAATGTGCAATGGAATGGTGCCTCAGGCCCTGGTGGGTTGACATCAGAGATCGGTCCCAGATGCCCACAAAACTGCTGCCCTAGGCCCTTCCAGCTTCTGGAGGCTACAGATAGGAGGCATGCGCAGGCGCAATTTATTCCCCCTTCTGGCCTCAGATGGTCCCTCCACTGCCCAACATTTTGTCCAGAGCCTGTTCCCACGGACCTGGCCAGGTCTCTGGGACAGGACACCGCTGCACTGTGACTGGGAGGGGGCAGTCCAAGAGCATTGGGGTTTGCATGATAGGTGGTGTGAGCTAGATTCCTTAGGGCCAAGTTTGGGACAAGGGGTCTCCAGCCCCCCAGGGCACCATGTGTTTCTCAACCCAGGACTCCCCTGCGGACCACCCTAGAACTCCCAAGATGCTCTGAGATGGGACTTCCTCTGGGAAGAGTGGTGGCAGCTGCAATGTTTTGGTCTTGATTCTGCCATTCCCTGAGCACCCCTGATTTCTGACAGCATCTCAGCCCATCCCCTCACTGCCCCTTCATCAGAACGCACACTTAGTCCCCGGACGCACCCCAAGTCACATAGCGCACACTGTGGGCTCCAACTGAGCTGTGTTTGCCTTCCTGTAAAAAAGAAAAAGAGGAGGAAGGAGGAGTATTTCCTGGTTTTTAAGTCACAAATTCCTTGAAATAATGTATTACATATTCCAAAACATTAATAAATTTTCATTTTTTTAAATGAATACGTGAGACTGAAAACTAAATGTAAATACTGATAATTGGATCGTACTTTGCTCTCTCTCCCTCTATGGCAGAGGCATTTCCAGCTGTTCTCTCCCCATTTCCCTGCCCCCATGTAGTAGGCAGAGCCAAGTGCCTAGTTCTTGCCAAAGGTCTATGAGCAGAAGTAACGTGTGTCATTTCCAGACCAAAGCATTTGGGAGCCAGTGCACAGCTCTCTTTTCCTGCCATGGGGACCTGGAAGCCTCCTGTTTTGGATGGCAGAGTTACAGGATGCCGGAGGCCTGGACTGTGCAGAACCATTTGGAAAGGAGCTGCTCTAGAGAGTCACCAGATCTAGAGTTCATTTTGCATGACTGAGAAGTAAACTTTTATGGGTTAAGTCACTGACATTTGAAGACGTGTTTGTTACCACAACCTAACCTAGCTTAAACTAAGCTACTTCTAATTCTTTAATACATCTGAAGAACCTATTCCAGTATAATTTAATTAACCATACATGATAAATATATATAAATATGCTAGGTAGATATGACTGCATATCTATGTCTGTATAAAGTAGATACTCCATATAAATAGTAAAAGTCAGACACAGTTAGAATAAGAAATTAAATAAAGGATTATCTTTCCAGAAGTTTCCAAACTAGTTTCAACACACATTTATTTTATTTCAATAAACATTTATTGAGTGCCTTTTATGGACAAAGCATCTGCTAAGTAGATGGCTGCAAAGATGAATAAGACAAAACCCTACTCTTGAAGGTCAGACCAGTGAAGGAGACAGACAAGCTCATCTCCAATTACAAAACTTATGTGTAGAGTCAAGCAGAAGTGAACATGAGGTGGAGAGACATTTAGCTCAGACTAGGACAATACTGGGAGGTTTCCCCAAGGAAGTGATTTCTAAAGAGCAATAGTTAGACTGATTCTAGTTCTTTGATTTTTACAGAGGAAAACATTTATCAAATCTTGAAGTTGCTTTTCTATTCATGTGGAATTTGATGTGTATAAAGTAGTCTACTCTTGAAGAAATTGGGGGGAAAATACTGACTTCATAGTTCTTAGATTTTTAATTTTCTTTAGGTAATCAGGAATAAACATAAAACTCTTCTCAACTCCCATTGTGGAGCCAAATCATTGTGAATCCCATCCTTGACATGCATTTACCATATATATAATCTCCCTCTGCACATTTATTTATTATGCTTTTTTAAAAATATATTTATTTTATTTATTTATTTTTGGCTGTGTTGGGTCTTTGCTGCAGTGCAAGGGCTTCTCATTGCAGTGGCTCCTCTTGTTGCAGAGCATGGGCTCTAGGCCCACGGGCTTCAGTAGTTGTGGCTCGTGGACTCTAGAGGACAGGCTCAGTAGTTGTGGCACATGGGCTTAGTTGCTCCATGGCCTGTGGGATCTTCCCAGACCAGGGCTCGAACCCATGTCCCCTGCATTGGCAGGCAGATTCTCAAGCACTGCACCACCAGGGAAGCCCCATTTATTATGCTTTTAAAGCACGTGCTTATATCCTATATTTCTATTCTTTGTATAGATTATGGGCCCATATCAACATTGCTTAGAATGTCTTTTGTATTTAGGGTATATGGCTCAACAGTTTAGTATAGTGGCCAAGAACTTGGGTTTTGTAACCTGCTTCCCAAATCCCAGTTCTGGCCTGAACTAGGGTGTGTGATCATAAGAAAATTACTAAAATCAGTGTGCTTCTGTTTCCTCACCTGTGGAGAAGATATTATAATGGAACCTACCTCACAGAGATGTTATGAGAATTAAATGAGTTGATGTATATAATCCACCTAAAGCAGTAAATGCTTGATAAATTAGTTAATATTATGAGTATTGTTTGTTGTTGTTAATTCTGCAGAGGTTTTTTTTGTTGGAGGTAACTGTTTTCAGTTGAATTTATAGTTCCATCTTAAAATTAGATACTTAATCTTGTGTGGTAGTGAGGCAGTAAAAATAACAAAGTTATTTTACAACTGGAAGTTGTAAAGTGTGGGGAATGTTGTCAATAACCTTTAAATATATACAATGGAATATTAGCCATAGAAAGGAATGAAATAGTACCATTTGTAGAGAAGTGGGTGGACATAGAGATTGTCATACAGAGTGAAGTAAGTCAGAAAGAGAAAAACATCATATAATATTGCTTTTATGTGGAATCTAGAAAAATGGTAGAGATGAACTTATTTGCAAAGCAGAAATAGAGACACAGGTGTAGAGAACAAACTTATGGTTACCAAGGAGGGAAGGGAGGGATGGGATGAATTAGGAGACTGGGACTGACATATATACACTACCATGTATAAAATAGATAACCAATGAGAACTTACTGTATAGCACAGGGAACTCTACTCAGTGCTCTGTGGTGACCTAAATGGGAAGGAAATCGAATAAAGAGTGGATGTATGTATAAGTATGACTGACTCACTTTGCTGTACAGCAAGAAACTAACACAATATTGTAAAGCAACTATACTCTGATAAAATTAATAAAAATGTTTTTAATAAAATAGAAATTTTTAAAAACATGTAATATCTTGTATAGTGACATATTATAACTGACTTATCATGGTGATCAGTGTGAAATGTATAGAAATATCAAATCACTAATTTGCATAACAGGAGCTTACATAGAATATTGTAGGTCAATTATATTTAAAAAAAAAACAAACTCAGAGAAAAAGAAATCAGATTTGTGGTTACCAGAGGGGGATGTTGGGGGTGGTGAGGGGGAATTGGATGAAGACAGTTAAGAGGTACAAACTTCCAGTTATAAGATAAGTAAGTACTAGGGATGTAATGTACAACATGAGAAATGTAATTAACACTATGGTATGTTATATATGAAAGTTGTTGAAAGAGTATATCCTAAGAGGTCTCATCATAAGGAAAATTTTTTTCTATTTCTTTAATGTTCTATCTATATGAGATGATGAATGTTCACTAAACTTATTGTGGTCATCATTTCATGATGTATGTAAGTCAAATCATTATGCTGTACACCTTAAACTTATTTAGTGCTGTATGTCAATTTTAGCTCGATAAAATTGGAAGAAAAAAAAGTTCTAAATGCCAATCAATTTATCAAAAAAAATTTTCATCTTGCAGATTATACAACTGAATTTCAGAAATATTAGTGTTAATGAAAATGAAGAGTTGGAACAAGAATTAGAACTCAAAATTCCTGACTTGATAAAATAGCCTTAGTGGACTTTAACTTCAACCATACAGAGCCCAAAGTGTAATACCCCAGGAAGTTGTAGAGGAAAATAGATCAGTTGAGTGACTCTAATCCTGGAAACTAAGAAATCTGAATTTTAAAACACTGTTCTGACCCTCATTTGCTCTATGCTAATGTCCAAGTCATTTATCATTTCAGGATTTTTCATACTCTAACAATAGAAAACTGAAGTACTTTATAAGGATAATAATACTACCTGCTTCTTGGGGATGCAGTAATAGTGTAAAATTCTTTGAAATAGCCAGTACTAGAAGAAAAAATATCTGATTCAATGTTCTATTCCTGTTTCAGTATCAAAGTCTAATGTTGTGAGTTAAGGACAGAATGAAATCACTTGAAATCAAATAGTTGATGCAATTTCCCAAAGCTCAACTGTATCTCATTACATCAGATCCTTTAGTTACTAGGGTATGCAACTATTACTAAAAAAATAGATTACCCTGTCTGTTCAGAAGATAGGCTGACATCCTTCCCTTCACTCTTTATTAACTTGTACATTTGGCTCTTAACATTATTCCAAACCTTCTTAGGTTTAATGATATGTGTGTGCACTTACACGTGCGTGCGTGCATGTGTGTGTGTGTGTGTGTGTGTGTGTAATGTTGAAAGCAAGGTGGGAGCTTATAGAATCTGAAAAACCCATTCTTTCTTGTTTTCACAGCAGGAATTCCAGTCCTTTTTAAGTATTTTTTTCAAAAAGTTTCTTTCTGCTTCACTTAAACAAAAATAAAAATCTGACATCAGTATAGTGAGTATTATAATAATGGAAGATGAACGATATAAGCATTTTAAAATGGAGATTAATTTGAAGGACTGATCAGCCCAGTTTCTAAGTGTTCACTGCGACCCTACCGCAAAATCTGGAGTCCTTCCTTGTATAGTTCTTCTGTAGGTACCAGCCACAAAGCTTCTATGAGTTTACAAGAATTCTATCTTCTAACCTGTGACCTTACGAAATGGCCACTCAGCTACTATTTGCAGAAATACAGAGGCCAACACTATCATCCTCAGATTTCAAGAGCACCACATTTTTCTCTGTGATTAATTTGTAATTCATCTCCTAAATATGGAATTGATAGTAGAATCGATTCTTTCAAAAACAGCCAAATAAGGGAGAGAGAAACCGCAAAGAAGACAGGAAGAAGTCTAGGACTCACACAAGTGCTCCTGACTTGACAAACAACAACACCTTACTTTGAATGCTCTAAATAACTCAGAGCACAGAGTAGGAGGTGGAACTTTAGGAAAAGAGCGACTGAACAGGTGGTTGTGCACATTGTAAGTACGGATATGGAGAAATCGCGAATGGCTGTAAATGAGTTTAAACTTTACTCTGTTGGATATTTTGAGAAAGACATCAACATTAGTATGTGTTTTAGGAACATAGATTATGCGTAAGAGTCAGAAAGACAAATCAGAAGGCTACTGTGTGTCATTTGGGGATAAGTTAATGAAGCCTGAGTCATGTCATTGACAATGGGGCTGAAAAGGATGAATTCAAGAGATGGTCAAGAGGTAGATTTGAGAGGATGAGAGTGAAGGGGCACATGGAAGAATCTCAAATTCTCCCTAATTTGGTTTCAGTTGACTATAGGATTGTGCAACTTACTTGAGGGTGATGTCATTCACAAAAAGAATAATTGCATAATGAGGATAAGGAAAATGTATTTAACACCTCCTATGTGCCAGGTGGTGTTTTAGGACCTAGTATTACAACAATGAATAAAACTCCCCCTTCAGTAGGTGAATGGAGAAATAAACCATGGTACATCCAGACAATGGAATATTATTCAACCCTAAAAAGAAATGATGTATCAAGCCATACAAAGACATAGAGGAACCTAAAATGCATACTACTAAGTGAAAGAAGTCAAGTTGAAAAGGCTAAATACTGTATAATTCCAACTATATGACATTCTGGAAAAGGCAAAACTATGAGAAAGTAAAAAGACCAGTGGTTGCAAGGAATTAGTGGGGAGAGAGGGATGAATAGGCAGAGCACAGAGGATTTTTAGGACAGTACACTACTCTCTGTGATATTATAATAGTAGATACATGTCATCATACATTTGTCAAAATCCATAGAAAATGTACAACACCAAGAATAAACCCTAATGTAAACTATGGATTTTGAATGATAATGATGTGTCAATGGAGGCTCATCAGTTACAAAAAATGCACCACTCTGGCAAGTGATGTTGATAATGGGGGAGGCTATGCCTGTGAGGGGGCAGCAAATATAAATCCCTGGTCCTACTTCTCAATTTTTCTGCAAACATAAAACTGTACTTTATGCACAGCAAAGAAAATCATCAACAAAATGAAAAGGCAACCTCTTGAATGGGAGGAGATATTTGCAAATGATACGCCCAATAAGGGATTAATATCCAAAATATATAAAGAACTCATACAATTCAAAATCAAACAATCTGATTTAAGAATGGGCAGAGGACCTGAGTAGACTTTTTTCCAAGGAAGACACACAGATGGCAACAAGCACATAAAAAGACACTCAACATCACCTATCATCAGGGAAATGCAAATCAAAACCACAATGAGATATCACCTCACACATGTCAGTATGACTATTATCAAAAAGCCAACAAATAATAAGTGTTGACAAGGATGTGGAGAAAAGGGAACCCTTGTGCACTGTTGGTGGGAATGTAAATTGGTTCAGACACTATGGAAAACAGTATGGAGATTCCTCAGGAAATTAAAAATGGAATTACCATATGATCCACTAATTCCACTTCTGGGTATTTTTCCAAAGAAAGCAAAAGCATTAATTCAAAATAATATATGCACCCCTATGTTCATTGCAGCATTATTTACAACAGGCAAGATATGGAAGCAACGTAAGTACCTGTTGATAAGTGAATAGATAAAGATATGGGATACATATAAAATTGAATATTAACCATAAAAAAAGGATGAAATCTTTCCATTTGTGGCAACAGGAATAGACCTAGAAGATATTATGCTTAGTGAAATAAGCACATAAAGAAAGGTAAATACTGTATGATTTCACTCATTTGTGGAATCAAAAAACAAAATAATGAACAAACATAATAAAACAGAAATGGAGTCATAGATACTGAGAACAAACAGGTGGTTGTCAGATAGGAGGAAAGTGGGGGCAGGGGAAGAAATCTGTGAGAGAGATTAAGAGGTATAAAGTTCCAATTATAAAATAAATGAGTCATGGGAATGTAATGGACAGCATAGGAAATATAGTAAATAATATTATAATAATTTTGTATGGTGACAGATGGTCACTAGACTTATCATGGTGACCAATTCTTAATGTACATAAATGTTGGATCTTATTGTATACTTGAAACTAATATAATATTGTATGTCAACTATACTTCAATTTTATAAATAAATAAATAAATAAAACTTTTAGAAGAAAATAAAACAGTACTAAAATTTTTTATTAAAAAAGTTCTTGCCCTCTTGGGGAAGAAGGAAACTACATACATTATAGGAGGGGGAGCTTACATTCTAGAAGAGAAAGACAAATTATAAACAAAAATAAATTATTGTCTAATTGCCAATGAACTAAAAGGCAAAAAAGAAAAAGGAGAAGAAGAAGAAAGGGGGAAGAGGAGAAAGAGAAGGAAGAGGAGCAGGGAAAGGGTATGGGGACAGAAGAGGAGGAGGAGAAGCTGTTATGTACTGGGGTGACTGACCGTGACTATCACAAGAATAGCTATTAACAATTGTGTCAGAGAAGAGTTTACACGGAATGCAGGAGATCCTTGGGGTGGGGGTCATCTATTAATACTCCTATGTTCTGTGATAAAAATAATAGATACACTGTATAATACTGAATACATTATTTCCAGTATATATAATAGATGTTTGATACACACAAACACACACACACACATTCTATGGAGGAAAAAATACAGTAGAAAAAGGGGTTAGGAAACCACAGGGAGGAATGAGGTTGCTCTTTAAAGAAGATGGTCTTTAAATACAGTGGTCATGAAAGGCCTCATTGATTCGGTGACATTTGAGCAGAGACCTGAAGGAGGGACAGTGAGCAGTGTTGATATCTGGGAAAGAGAATTCCAAGAAGGAACAAGTATGAACTCCCTGAGACAACGGTATGCTTAGCATTTTCCAAAAAATGACATGAAGCCAGGTGTTGCTATAATGGAATGAACCAGGGGTTTTAGGGCAGAATGGTAGACAAAGTAGATTTTGTAGGACTTTGTAAAGATTTTGGGCCTTACTCTGAATGAGATGAGAAGCTACTGGAAAATCTGGAGCAGAAGACTGACTTGATTCAACTTGCATTTTAATAGGCTCTCTCTAGCTGCTACCCTGAGAATAGATCAGGAGAGGGGGAAGAGCAGAACCAAGAATAATTATACCTATGAGCTGATGGAAATTACCGAGGCAAGATATGGTGACCATTTAGACCAACTTGGGAGCAGTGGTGAGAAGAGCTTGGCTTCTGCATGTATTTTGAAGGTAAAGTCAACAGAATTTGACAATGCCTTTGGGATGAAATGCAAAGGAAAAAAGACAAAGACAACTCCACATTTTGGGGCTAAGCATCTGAAAGTCTGAAAAAGGAAAGGCTGTGGAAGGAACAGTTTGGGGGATGGGAGGAAAGATGAGGAATTTGGTTTTGGACAAAAGTTTAAGCCCTTGTCAGATATCCAAATTAAGATGTCAAGCGACCTCCTAGAGAAAGGATTCTGGAGAGTTGAGGCCTGAGCTGGAGGATTAAACTTTGGCAACATCAGCACACAGAAAGTAAAGAAAGCCATTAGACTAGATGTACTCACCTAAGAAGTGGGGGTAAAAAGGACTGAAAGAATTCAACAACTGAACCCAGGGACACCCCACCAATAAAATCTGGAAAGATAAGGAATAAACGGAAAACCAGATGGAGAAGAAACAGTCTATGTTTTAGACAAAGAGAGATGGAGACAGAGAGACCTTGGCCAAGTGAAGAAAGGGTTGCAAGAAGGAACAAATGATAAATCAATGGGTAAAGTAATATGAGGGATTGTAATTGCCTGTTGAAATTAGCAATGGGGGAGTCCTTGGGGAACTTGAGAAGATCAATTTCAGTGGAAGATGCTGGGGAGAAACCTGACTAAAATGAATTCCAAAGAAAAGAACGGATAGGAATTGGACACATTTGATGATAGACAAATGTCTTAAGGAGTTTCGCTAATAACTGGGAGCAAATAAATATGGTTGTGACAGAAAAGGGTGTGGAATTAAGACTGTTTTTTATTTAAATGGAAGAAAACTGTACTTTGTCTGGTAGAAATGGTCTTCTAAAGAGGAGATAGTTTTTGATGCAGAAGAGAGAGGGGGCAATTGCAACGCCAATGTCCTCGAACAGAATCATTCAGGATTCAGTCAGTGAAGCAGAGACATGATGACTAATACGGGAATAAAGAGTTTATTATAGAAATTAGAAGTTACACTTATGTAGAAGGTGCTAAGGGAAATTTGCAGGACCAGAGCAAGAGTTACTAGTCAACCTGCTTAGCTGGTATGGGTGGATAATTTGGAGTTTGCAGGGGAATCCAAGAAGGCAAGCATTCCCCCTGCCAAATTAGAACCACAAAGGAGCCCATGAAGAGATCTATGGGAAGTGAATGTTTCTGTGTCACTACCACCTGTGTGGGTTCGCAGCCAAGCATCTGGTGGTTGGCCTGGGGCCATTGTTGGTCAGCAGGGCCAGCAGTTAGGAAGACAAGCTGGATGTGGAGCAGAGGAGAGTGAAGACCAGCTAAGACCCAGCAGGCACCTCCACATCTGAGCATCACAGTATCTGAGCACTACAGCCTTCCAACTGTAATGGCCTCTGAGTCACTCCTGCCTACTAAATCTTGTGCAAGTTCCTCTTTTGGCCACTTCTAATCTAGCCATACAAGGGATTCTAGAAAATGTGGCTCCTAAATTGATAATAGCACAATCCAGGACTTTTCAGCCCTTTCAACTCAGTATCCACATGTACCACTTTCAACCATGCTTAACTTTCAAATAAAGATAATGGCCAAATGATGCTTCTGCTTAATACAAGGCAACTATCAAAACTGCTAACCCTCTTCCCCAAAGAGAATACATATACTTAATCCATCTTCAGGTAATACTCATTTCTCTTCCACCTGAGTCACACTCTCACTTTGGTATCTTGTAAGGTAAATAATGAGATATAAAAGTAACCACTATTAATCTTATATTAGTTAGTAGGAAAATCTTACATTAGTTAATAGGGGTAGAAGGAGAAGTTGCTACAGTAATCACCAAGTAGAAGGGAAGAAATTATTTAATTGTATATATAAGTATATTCATATAAAAATAAGAAAATACATCACTCTACAAATTCAATAACCAGTCCCATAGTCATATCAGTGTTTATAGTGTCCTTCCTCTACTATCTATTCTATACGAGCTCTGTCCTCACCAACTACTTCAGCTCATCATGGTTCCTTGCCTGTGGAGTGACACAAACCTTCATTTCTGAAGGCCCTGCAAGTTTGGGGTGGTTTTCCACTACTTTTATCACAGAACCTGAGAGTACTAAAAGGTGCTCCGTGGATCTTCAGCATTCTACATATACTCTTCTCTGACCTAATTTTGTAAGAGCTATTTTCTAGATAGTCAGGATAAATCACCCTAATACAGTAAGAACTTTTTTGCCTGTTTTTTGTTTTTTGGTTTTTTTTTTTTTTTACTGGCATGAGAAACACTAAATTGCCAGGTAACTAACAATAAAGAAACAAACAAACTCTCTCATAATACTGAAGCAGCACCATATATTCTTCAACAATTCAGAGCATATTCCACATCCCCGCCCTCCAAGCTCTCACCACCCAGATGATGCTGTAACTGAGTCTTCAAAAGGACATCCCACCAGCCTATAAGACCAGCTCCTAGGGTGAGAGGCGACGGTAAGATCAGTGAACTCCATGAGCACAAGCCCATTTTCTGTAAGATGAGTTGCTTTGCCAAAAGCAATGTTGTGTGAAATACCGAGACAGTGAATAAGGTATTCTTTAAATCCATGGATGGTGGATTTGTCAGAATCGCTGTAAGCAGGAAAGGCAAATCTACTTGCAGAGTGTCTATTTCAATGAGAACAAAGTGCTGCCTCTTCCAAGATGGATGTGGTCTAGAATAATCAACCCAGAAAATGGTGACAAACCAGGGGCTCAGTGTGGGTCTCTTCTGTTGGCGTGTTGGACACTGAGCAGTGGCTGTAGACAAATCGGTCTTGGTGAGTGGGAGTCCATGTTGCTGAACCCGTGCATAACCTCCACCTCCGCTACTGTGGTCATTGTTCATGAGTTCATTGGGAAGATTAGGGGTGTCTGGGGAAACAGCCACAAAACAGGCCCAGTAAATAAAATCCATCTCTGCTCAGGTTTTTCTTTGTTGAACATCCACATGGAACACAAAAATCCTCTAACATTTTGGAGAGATACATCCACAAATCTCTGCCCAGATGTCCTAGTTACCTAGTTTCCAATCATGTCTCATTGAAGTCCCTGACCACCAAGCCAAATTTTAACCACTTACCATGAAATAATGTATATCTCTACCTCCCTCTAACCATCTCACCTTCCAAGAAAGATGAAGAAAACAAGGGTAGTTCTCAAAATTCTGCCTATTGAAGGGATTTCTCTTCACCACTATTCTTCAAGGATACCCCAGAGTGGGGTTCTAGTGCTGTCATTGTCTACTTTGAGCTGATGCCTGCATAATGTGCAGAACCATCTATAAACTAGGCCTTAATTTTCATTTACAATCATCAGTTAATGGGGAACTTCCCATGAGACCATAAGTGCCAGTCAGAGGGAGGAGGCAATGTGGCAGGAGTAGTGACCATGGGCAGCTGGACTACTTAACCATGCAGCTTACTTGAGCTTTCAAGATCGAGCCTGATCTCCTATCTATCAATCACCCACAATGGATAATAGAATCCTGCCGAACACATCCAGTGTTATCCCTTCTTGAGTCAGACAGCAAGCAGTTTATTATGATTATCTTGGTGATCCATAGCCAAGTATAGAGACCAGTAGCAAGCTAGAAGTTGTTTCTCAAAAGGAAAATAGTTATCTGCAGGAGGTTGCATAGCTTTGATCTGAAATTCTCAAAGCCTACGTTGTGAGTCACCTGTAGTATCCTGTCAAAGGCTCCACAGAACATCCCTATCTGCCACATTTACTTCAAGCACCATCAAATGGATCTATTACATCATAAAGCCTAAGTGGCAGCTGCAGCTCTCTTGGTCTGGAGCTCCACAAAACTAATAGCTTTTCAGGTTATTTGATCAATGAGTCTGAACAGCATGCCAAAATGAGGTATAGGTATATGTTGCCTACAAAATCCAAAGAGACTCACTAGGTGCTATATCCCTATCTTTGTGGTATGTCCCTATCAACTTATCCTTCAATTTTGGAGGGATATGTCAATGTACCATGAGATGCCTAGAACTCTCACAAGCCTCTACATTTGGGCTGTGGAACAGTTATTTCCTACTCCTTGTTTTGAATGGGGGCTGGGGGAGTTATTTCCTACTCTCTGTTTTGAATGTTTTACCAAGATGTCTAGAGTAGTTGTTACTTTCTGCTTACTAGTCCAATTAGCATGATACATCAAATTAGTGGGGCTGCATGGTGTCTTATGGAATGAAGAAGTGGGTCCCTGTGGACAGGATTATAACAGAGAATTGGAGAAGAATTTTAACCATGAGGTAATACACTGAAGGAGTATTGCTGGTTTTGCCTATTGAAAGCAAACGGCTTCCGATAATATTTATTAACACATGCAATGGATTCACAACATTAATTTCTGTATCAGTCAGAACTGAACCAGAGAAACAGAACCAGTGGGAGATACGTAATAAGATACTGATGGAAAGCTTTGTCTTATATGAGTATAGAGGCTGGCTAGGCAAGTCTGCTGTCCATAGGGTAGGCTGTAGGGAAGGGCAGACTAGAACTTCCAGGCTGCTGTCACAGGAAGAATTTTTCTTCAACAAGGAAGCCTCAGTTATGTTCTTAAGACCTTCCAACTAATTGAATCAGGCCTACCCAGTTTATTTAGAACAATCTCCTGTACTTAAAATCAACTGGTTCTGGACTTTAATCACACCTACAAAATACCTTTACAGCAATACCTACATTAGTAGGTGTAGGCCTACCAAGTTTCACGGCCTACCCAAGTTGCAAACCAGATGCCAGAAGATTTTCTCCAGTAATGAAGCCATATCTGGAACAGCAGTTAGAATTTGACTCATCAGTTGATTAAGTTTATAAAATTTCTCTGTCATTCTCTAAGATCCAAGATCTATCTGTCCTATGCAAAGGCCAAATAGGTAAGTTGTATTAGGATGTGGTGGGAATCACCTGCATTCTTCAAGTCCTCGATCATGGCACAAATCTCTGCAATTCCTCCAGGAATGCAGTATAGCTTTTAGTTTGCTATTTGGGAAGGTAGAAACCATTTGAGTGGTTTCCATGTAAACATTCCTACCATACCAGCCTTCTCTCCATAAGTCAGGGAACAAGTGTGGGGATTCTCCCAGTGGCTAAGTATGTCTCCTCCAACTATACATTCCAGACTTGAGGAAATATCATGTGTTAAGTTGGGGGACCAAAGAGGCCACTTTGAGATGGACACAAGCCAAACTTCCATTAATTATCTGAACTCCTTAAGCCCTTAATCTAATAGGTGGACCATGGAGGTGTTTTGAGTACCCAAGAATTAGTGTCAGTTCAGAACCATGAAGTCTAGTAAGATCTCCTTCCCCCGTGCACAGACAAGAGGTAAGTAACCACAATCCCTTTAAGGAAGGCTAGGAAAAAGATTTACAGTATAATTTTTGGCATTGTAGCAGGATTCTTCCTCAAAGGGACCCAGTCTCGCCTTCATTTAAGGGGCTAGATCTATAAACTGGCTCAATCTGGGAAAGAATTGAAGGGCTGCAACACTCTTTTGTGGTGCCTAAAGTCAGACTAGTTTGCAAGATCTAGAGCTCTTCCACTTACTCAAATCAAGTAAAATACAAATCAAGTAGCTTGCCCATCTATTTCAGCCCTATAGACAGTATGATTAATTAGCCAATGCCAAAAATATATATGGTCAAACCATTCTCTTACTATTGTAGCTCTGCTGTTCACTGTAGTAACCATACTCACTTTGCCTTATCTGACCACCTGACCAACATCTGACCCCTGCCCATTATCCCCATTAAATCACCATTATCCCCCTTGACTTCTAAACGTACTTCTGGAATTCCTATTATCCCAACCAAATACAGGGATTTATTTCAGTGGCAATTTTCCCACTGTTCTTTCTGATATACAAAGCGACCTACCATAAAGCTTTTCAAAGATGCTGGTTCAACCCTCACTAATGTACTCTTAATGCCTTAGTAAATGGAAAGCTTTCTGGACTACCCTCTCCCAAGTGGCATTTTTAATAGGTGGATGAGCATGTCTTCATACTATACCTGTGATATAGATATTTTCCCTCATTTTACACATAAGGAAACTGAAGGATGCTATATACTCAAGGTCATTCAATTAATTGATGGAGTCAGAATCTAAACTTAACTCTATTAGAGCCCAAACTCATACTTCTCATAATTAGACTCTTAGCCACACAAAATTATGGGTTTACTCCAGTTACACTTTTTAAGGATTTTTTAATAAAGTTTTTTTCCAGTTTTATTGTGATGTAATTGATATACAACACTATATAAATGTACAGCATACTGATCTGATTTATGTACATCATGATGATTGTCACAATAAGTTTAGTGAACATCCATCATCATCTCATGTAAATAGAACATTAATGAAATAGAAAAAATATTTTCCCTTGTGATGAGAACTCTTGGAATATAATCTTTTAATAACTTTCATTATAACATACTACAGTGTTAATTATATTTACCATGTTGTACATTACATCCCTAGTACTTATTTATCTTATAACTGGAAGTTTGTAACTTTTGACTACCTTCATCTAATTCTGCCTCCTCCAAACCCCTGCCATGGAAAACCACAAATCTGAGCTCTTTTGCCATGAGTTTGTTTGGTTTGTTATTTTTGAAGTATTGAATATAACTGACCTACAATACCATGTAAGCTACTGTTATACAATATAGTCATTCAATATTTCTATACCTTTCAAAATGATCACCATAAGTCTAGTTACAATATGTCACCATACAAAGATATGACGTAGTTATTGGCTATATTCCCCACACTGTACATTTTATACCCATGACTCATTTGTTTTGCAACTGGACGTTTGTACCTCTTAATCTCCCTCATCTATTTCTTTCCTCTCCACAACTCCCTCCCCTCTGGCCACCACCTGCTTGTTCTCTATATCTATGACTCTGTCTCTGTTTTGTTATGTTTGTTCATTTTTTTTGTTTTTTTAGAGTCCAGATATAAGTGAAATCATACGGTATTTGTCTTTCTCTGTCTGACTTATTACATTTAGCATAATACCTTCTAGGTCCACCCATGTTTTCACAAAAGGCAAGGTTTCATTCATTTTTATGGCTGAGTAATAGTCCACTATGTATGTATATATATATATATATATTCCACTATATATATATTCACATCTTTATCCATTCATCTATTGATGAGCACTTAAGTTGTTTCCATATTTTGGCTATTGTAAATAATGCTGCAATGAACATAGGGGTTCATATAACTTTTCTAATTGGTGCTTTGATTTTCCTCGGATAAATACCCAGGAGTAGATTTGCTTGATCATAAGATAGTTCTATTTTTAATTTTTTGAGAAATCTCCATAATGTTTTCCATAGTGGCTCCACCAGTTTACATCCCCACCAACAGAGCACAAGTGTTCTCTTTTCTCCACATCCTCACCAACACTTTTTTGTTGTCTTTTTGATAACAGCCCTTCTGACAAGTATGAGGTGATATCTCATTGTGATTTTGATTTGCATTTCTCTAATGATTATTGATGATGAGTATCGTTTCATGTGCCTGTTGGTCATCTGTATATATTCCTTGTAAAAATGTCTATTTAGATCCTCTGCCCATTTTTCAATAGGGTTGTTTGGGGTTTTTTTGTTTTTTGTTTTTTGTTTTTTTGATGATAAGTTGTATGAGTTCTTTGTATATTTTGAATATTAACCCCTTATCAGATATACCATTTGAAGATATATTTTCCCATTCAGTCAGTGGCCTTTTCTTTTTGTTGATAGTTTCCTTTTCTTCACAAAAGTGTTTTAGTTTGATGTAGTCCCATTTTTTAAATTTTTACTTTTTTTCCCCTTGCCTGGGGAGACAAATCCAAAAGAATATTACCGAGACTGAAGTCAAGTAGGATACTACCTATGTTTTCTTCTAGAAGTTTTATAATTTTAGGTCTTACATTTAATTGTTTCATCCATATTTAGTTTATTTTTGTGCATGATGTGAGAGAATAATGCAGCTTGATTCCTTTACATATAGCTGTCTAGTTTTCCCAAAACTATTGAAGAGGATGTCTTTTCCACATTGTATATTCTTCCCTCCTTTGTCATAGATTAATTGACCACAGGTGCATGGGTTTATTTTTGGGCTCTCTATTCCATTCCATTGATCTATTGTCTGTTTTGTGCCAGTACCATACTATTTTGATTACTGTAGCTTTATAGTATAGTTTGAATCAGGGAGCTTGATACCTCCAACTTTGTTCTTTCTCAAGACTGTTTTGGCTATTCAGGGTTTATGTGTTTCCATACAAATTTTAGAATTATTTGTTCTAGTTCTGTGAAAAATGCCATTGGTATTTTGATAGGTATTGCATTGAATCTGTAGATTGCCTTGGGTCTTATGGTCATTTTATCAATATTAATTCCTCCAATCCACCAACCCCATATATCTTTCCATCTGTTTTTATCTTCAAATTGTTTCATCAGTGTTTCATAGTTTTTCAAGTACAGGTCTTTTATCTCCTTAGTTAGATTTATTCCAAAATATTTTATTCTTTTGATGTGATTGCAATGGTATTGTTTTCTTCATTTCTCCTCTGATAGTTTATTGTTAGTGTATAGAATGTAACAGATTTATATATATTAATTTTCTGTATATTATTTCTGTATAATTAATGTCTATATATTAATTATCCTTCAACTTTACAAATTTATAGATTAGTTTTAGGAGTCTTTTTGTGTTGTCTTTAGGATTTTCTGTGTATAGTACCATACCATTTGCAAACAGTGACAGTTTTACTTCTTCCTTTCCAATTTGGATTCCTTTTATTTCTTTTCCTTCTCTGATTACTGTGGCTAGGGATTCCAATAACATGTTAAATAAAAGTGGTGAGAGTGGGCGTCCTTGTCTTGTTCATTATCTTAGAGGAAATGCTTTCAGCTTTTCACCATTGAGTATGATGTTAGCTGAGGCCTTGTCATATATGGCTTTTATTATGTTGAGGTATGTTCTCTCTATACCCACTTTGTTGAGAGTTTTTATCATAAATTGATGTTGAATTCTGTCAAAAGCTTTTTCTGCCTCTATTGAGACCATCATATGATTTTTATTCTTCAATTTGTTAATGTGGTGTATCACATTGATGTATTTGTGGATATTGAAAAATCCTTGCATCCCTGGGATAAATTCCATTTTATCATGGTGTGTGATCCTTTTAAGTATTTTTGAATTTGGCTTGCTAACGTTTTGTTGAGGATTTTTGCATCTATGTTCATCTGTGATATTGGCCTATAATTTTCTTTTTTGTGATACTTTTGTCTGGTTTTGGTATCAGGGTGAAAGAATAATGCCACTTGATTCCTTTTGTGTGTGTGTGATACCTTTGTCTCGTTTTGGTATCAGGGCGAGGCTGGTCTCATAGAATGAATTTGGAAGCATTCCTTCTTCTGCAATTTTTGGGAATAGTTTGAGGAGGATAAGTGTTAAGTCCTCTCTAAGTATTTGGTAGAATTCATCTGTGAAGCCATCTGGTCCTGGACTTTTTATTTGTTGGGAGTATTTTATTACTTTTATTTATTGGGAGTATTTTATTACTGATTCAATTTCATTACTGGTAATTGGTCTTTTCATATTTTCTATTTCTTCCTGATTTAGTCTTGGAAGATTGTATATATCTAGGAATTTGTCCACTTCTTCTAGGTTTTCCATTTTATTTGCCTATAATTGTTCATAATCTGTTATGATACTTTGTATTTCTGTGGTGTCAGTTGTAACTTCTCCTTTTTCATTTCTGATTATTTGGGCCCTCTATCTTTTTGTCTTTATGAGTCTGGCTAAAGGTTTATCAGTTTCATTTATCGTTTCAAAGAACCAGCTCTTAGTTTCATTGATTTTTTTTCTATTTTTTTTTTTTTTTTACTCTTTATTTTATTTATTTCTGCTCTGGTTGGTGGGTCCAGTTCCTGACATGAGTGGCTGTAGGGTTCAGGGTGTCCTGAAGCTGTTCTCAACATGCTGGTGTATGGTCCCAGATCCTGAAGTGGCTGGATGAGGAGACCAAAGTGTCCCAGAACTTTGTCCCAGCAAGTATGCTGTCTTGCTGGTGGGTGGGGCTGGGTACCAGGGTATCCCAAGGTTGGTGCCACCCACTGGTGGTTGAGGCCAGGTCCTGGGGCTAGTGCTGGCCCACTGGTAGGCAGAGCCATGTCCTAAGTTCTCTGGCTGCAGGGCCTGGAGGACCCAAAGCTGGTGTCAGCCCACTGGTGGGTAGGGTCAAGGCCCAGGTAGTCCCGAGGCTAGTACCAGTCCACTGGTGGGTGCAACTGGGCCCTAGGGTCTCTGGCTTCAGGGCCCTAGGGGTCCCACAATTTGTGTGTCAGCCCAATAGTGGGTGGGGCCAAGGCCCAGGGAGTCTTGGGGCTGGAATCTGCCCATTGGTGGGTGAAGCTGGTCCTGGAGCTCATGCTGGCCCACTGGTCCTGCAGGGGATGGGGTTCTCAGAGTTGGTATTGGCCTACTGGTGGGCACACTGGTATGCAGGGACAGGTCCTGGGCCCTCTGGTGGACAAGGCTAGTTCCCAGGCAGCTTGGTCTCAAAGGGTCAGGGCTAGTGTGTGGGGCTGTGTCCCTACTTGGGTAGCTGCTTGATCTCAAGTGTCCCAGTACTGGTGCTGACAGGCTTGGGGGTAAGGGCAGGTCCCAGTCCTAATAAGCTAGAGGGAGGATTCAAAAATGGTGCTTGCCAGGACCAGTGTCCTTGTAGTAAAACGAGCTTCCAGAAATGGTTGCCAGCAGTGTCTATGACCCCACGGTGAGCTTCAGTTGCCTCTTGCCACTCCAGGAGGCTCTCCAAGATAAGCAGGTGAGAGTTCCTTTAAAATTACTGCTTCTGCCCTGGGTCCCTGAGATTTTGTGAGAGCCTGTGAGATTTGTATGTGTGCTTTAAGAGTGGAGTCTCTTTTTCCCACAGCCTTCTGGGAAGTCCCCCTTTCCTTCAAAGCCAGACTTTCTGGGGGCTCATCTTCCTGTTGCAGGACCCCCCAGGTTGCAGTGCCCAATGTGAGGCTCAGACCCCTAGCTCCTCAGGGAGAACCTCTGCAGTTGTAATTATCCTCCCATTTATGGATCACCCACCCAGGGTATACCTTGACTATACCCCTTCCCCACACCTCCTACCCATCTTGTTGTGGTTTCTTCTTTATATCTTTAGTTATAGACCTTTTCTGCTATTCTTTCCATCTTTCTCATCAGTGGTTGCTCTGCAAGTATTTGTAATTTTTGTGTGTCCATGGGAGGAGTTGAGTTCAGGGTCTTCCTACTCCACCATCTTGGCCATTCCTCCTAGACTTTTCTTTGAGGGGGAGCAGTCTTAGGTTCATAGCAAAATTGATCTATAGGTACAGAGATTTCCCATTTACCCCCCCATTATCAACATCCCCCATTGGAGGGGTACCTTTGTTTCAGTCGATGAACTTACGTTGAGTAGTCATTATCACCCAGAGTATACAGTTTACATCAGGGTTAACTCTTGGTTTTGCACAGTCTATGGATTTAGACAAATGTATAATGACATGTATCCATTAATTTGGTATTGTACAGAATAGTGTCACTGTCCTAAACATGCTATGTGCTCTATTTATCTCTCACTCTCACCCCCGCTTTTATGAATTTTATGTAAGAACCATAATTTTTACTCTAGATTTTGAGCTCAAACATCCTTGACAAATTCTTTATTGTCCAAAAAAAAGTCACATGAATGAGAATATTTTCAGATTTTGTTATAGATACTTACCTGAACTAGGCAGAACCTGTCTCTTATAACCAACATCTTTGTGCACATGATGGGCAAATCAGGTAGAGCAGCACCTTGAACAGAATTCAGCCTCAAAGAGGTTTATTTCTGCCTGTGCATGCCACATGCTAAACAGTCCCCTTCATGCCTCTGTATTTTTGCACATGTTGCCCCCTCTTCTCACACTGCTGTCCCTCTTTTTTCTATCTGATAGAATACTATGCATATTTTAATACTTTAGGTAACACATCTCTCTTCTATAAGGTCCTCCTGGACTCTCGAGTGAGAAATGAGTTCTCCTTTCTTTAGGCCATACATTCTCATTGGGGGTGACATCACATCCAAGTACGCAAACATTGATTTTGGAGAGCCAAACAAAGTCTTTTCTGTGTAAAGTAGAGACTTCCATGAGGTACCTAAACAGATATATAATATATGTGTGGTATAAAAATTTAATATCAGAAAAGTGATTAGGGAAAAAATGTCTTTTAAAAGGCTCTTTTAGGGGGGTGATAATGGAAAAAAAACAAGGTTGAGAAATATTGTCCCAAGCTGATATTGTATCTGCACATAACTGAATTTCAGTCCTATAATGCTTTACTGTATTTGTTTACTTACATATCTCTATCCCCTGTAAGATTTTGAGGACAAGATCCAAGTGTTCTCTTTTCAGCACTGCCTGACACACAGTAGACACTTAAATACATGTTGACTAATTAATGAACAAATCATCTGAATGACTATTTGCAAAACGCAGGATGAGAGCTCTGTTGATCTGGGAAAACAATCTCCCACCCAATACTCGTCTCCAGTTTAGAGAGTAGAAATTCCTGGTCCCTGAACCTCCCTTGTCAGCCCCAAATCTTTCTTTCTCTTTCTTGAAAGATGTTTTGGGCAGGGAGCAGTTGAGGGACTAGCATCCTCATGAAATTCCTGAGTGCTTTATGCACATGGAGAGTTCCCAAGGAAAGCGTATGGGCTAATTACTTTCCTCCTTTCTCCTCCCCACCCTTTACAATGCTAGGTATTAATTCGGGCCATTTTAGGACAGGACTGCTTGTAAGTATAGTTTTTCAAGTCATCACTAACAGCACAGAGCCTAGTCCCAAATTACTTTTCTGGTTGAAAAATAGCTGAGGTCCAAAGACTACACCCTGATACAATGTGTCCAAGTGAAAAAAGCAGGAACACTGCTATCAAATTGGATTTTCTGTGTCCCAAAGGCAGTGTTGTTTTTGACAGGGCTCAATACAAAATACTTCCACAGATGAAAATGTATGGCTCCCAGCACTGTCTTTACCCACAGTGTGTGGGAGGGCAACGTCAGAAGCCACCCAGCGCTCATTAAAGACTGCCCTTAGAAAACATGGAGTCGCCTCCACCAGCCCACAGTAAATGAGAGACCGAGCAATATCCTCAAGGGTTTCCAAACAAGCAGTCGTCCAGCAGCCACTATTCACTGTGCTGCGGGTAGCAACTGTCTCTCAAGCGGGAATGTGCACTTGGCCTCAGATAAAGAGATTCTGAGCACTTGATGCAGCAAATGATATTAGAATAGAAATGCGGCTCTCATCACTCTGTTTTGCTTTCTTGAAGAAGCCAGACTGGGGATGTGCAGGTGAAAAGCAATTAACCTCTTAATACAGACGTGGAGATTGGCTCTAGAATTGATTCCGGAAATAGCTGATTCCATTCCCTTGCCAAGATGAGAGAAGCCGCTGGAGCAAGCTAGCTACCCTTTTCCCACGGAGGGAAGGTAACCTCCACGGCTCAGCCCCGGGCCTTCCTCCACCCCACCCACCCCATTCCTCCCCCTACAGCGGCGCTGGGCGTGTGACACACACAGGTGACACACAAGCACAGGTGCAGGGGATTCATCAGAGGTGAGGCGGGGCTGTGGCCCGGGTGACCTGAGCCCCGGCTCCGCAGGGAGCACAGCTCCTCTGGGCTGGAAAAGGAAGTCACCCAACCGAGGCACAGATGATAGGAAAGATTTGCTCCTTTGTTCATCCAAACTTTCATATATTCGACACTGTGCTTGGTCTTAGGAACGTAATAGTGGAGAGATTAAAAAAAAACAATTTAAAAAAGTGGTCCTTTCATTCAAGGTGCTTACAGAATAGATGCAGAGATAGGAAATAAGCAAAACACTCACAAATGAGGTCATTTTGATCAAGCAGAGAACAATGAAGAAAACAAGGTGTTAGGATTGAGAGCTTAGCCTAAGTTGTTTCCACCCTGAAATTCAAGCCTTGACAGGCAGGGTGCCTTTTCGCGGGAGCTGACTTCCTTTGGGAAGGGGTCTGTGAGCACGGGCTTTCCCCCAGGCACCTGGGGGAGAAAATGAACGTGGGAGACAGAGAAGTGTGTGTTTCCTGCTACAGCCACAGACTCACCACTGCACCTGCAGAGGAAGGGGCTAAAGACAGAAGCTAAGAAACTTAGCTTCTTAGCAACATGAGTGGCTGTGCTTGGGTGCCAGGTAAGAGGGACATTCAGGCTGAGAGAGGGGACCTTGGACCCCTTCCGTGGGGAACTGGCGTGGTGGTGATGTAGTGAGTCGGCCAGGGCATGCCGCGCTCTGAGCAACACAGACAGCACCCCGGACACAGCCATCACTCCTGGGGTCACCCTGGGACCCCACTGACAGCTGCGCCCAGAGGACTTCACCTGGGGAGCTGGAGGGAAGGGACACCGGAGGGCTGTTCGTGAGCTTCTGTAAGACACTGTCCTGTTCTCGCTGTGCAGCAGCCAGGGGTGATTTTGACAGGAGGACACATCATATTAGAGACAAAATGCACTAAGAATTGCAAATACAACATAGCTACTGGTATTATGTACCTGGCCTTTGCCAGACACTGGTAGACTTTTGGACATGTATTAACCTTCAAAGCAACTCTATGGTAGATATCAATAGCCCCATTTTTTGGTAAGAAAACTGAGGTTCATGAAATCCTCCAATATCACAGAGCTATTCAATATTAAGTGACAGCAAATATTCAAAATTGAGCTTTGTGCCTTCACTTCTATGGTGTGAAACAGTTAGCCAGTTCTTGAGGAAGGAGCAACACAGAGTCATGCGAAGTTCTCCTCATTAAGCCCCACATTCCTAGCCTCTCTCAGCTCCCAACTTAGACGTTAGTGTTTGAATCTTCCATTCAAACACTAAATAACAGTTATTTGTTTGTATTTTCTCTCCCTCACTCTCCAGCATCCTGTCTCCTCTGCTCTGCATTCAGTGAGAACCAAAGCCTTGGTGTGAATCCTCCTTACGTTTTAACTCCCTTCCACAGGACAGATGGTTATAAAAAGTAGCACAAGGATGGGCCTTTTGTCTGGTCTCACTCTATGAACTGGTAACCTCGGGTCCCAAGAAGCCACTTTCATTAGATGGCCACCTGATCCATCCCTTAAAGAGTATGCAATTATTCTTACCTTCCATGGAGTCCACAGATTCCTAATGAATAAAGTCCCAATAAAAGATTTCTCAATCCTTCTCGTTTCCTCACTCTTCTATGATGATGTTTTACTGCTTGACTTGTTTGTACAGTATCTAGAATGCCCTGTGGTATTTCTATGTTAATACATTTAAGGTCTAAGCTTGAGCCATTTTGCTTCCTTCCATTTTGCTTAAAAACGAAATAAGGATGTCATTAAGGATACACTTCTTCACAACATGGTAAATCAACTCTACTTCAATAAAATTTTTAAAAAAGAATGCACTTCTTGCTGCACCAATATTTTATATTCCTCTAACAAGTTTGAGGTCTATAATACAAAGGATTATAGACATTACCAAGTTTTTTTTTTCAGATTGCATTTATATTATCTAGTATATTTTTGCTAGGAAAGCACTTTACAATGAGGAGAGTCTGGAGATTATGTAGAGATAGCTATTGCCAAAAGGTCGAATGTTACATAAAATAAAACTGCCAATTTGCAGTTGATTTTCCACAGTTATGTAGTGTTTCTACACTTGATACCTGATATTAAATATGTATTCCTTTGCTACCATGTAATAGATGTGTGGATGATGATGATAAGGGAGATAAACATCAGACAAAGTATTCCTGAGTACCAGAAGGATAACAAATTTTTGTCCAAATATGAGTATAAAGATCTAAGAACAGGACAGCTCTTCCATCTTCTTCTCTGGGGGGGCATGTTGAACCAATGTACCAGATCACCACCATCAAGCACCAATTTGTCACACAAGAAATTCATTATGAAATTAGCAGTGTTTGCTTTTCTTTAAAAAGTTGAACATCAATTCAGAGGTCAGAGTGGAACAATCTAGTAGTAGTTCGTGCATTAGCAGGAGGCTCTTAAAAGGCAGAAATAGTATAAACGTAGGAATAGATTCAGGAATAGAACACAGTAGCTTATTAAAGGCAATCAGCCCCGATGCTCACTGACTCCCTGCTACTTCGTGTACCATCTCTAGCAAATGTTCCACATGCCGCGATATGAGCAGGACCCTGGTAGCTGGTCGAGGTAAAAAGTGTGCAAACACCCCCCTAGTTCTATATTCTCAGACAATCAACCCATACACTGGGTACCTACTGACCCCAACACTCAGAGCTTGACTCCAGCTGGCATTCAAGGCAATGAACCTGCTCTTCCTTAGCCCTCATCTCTCATCAGCAGCCTCAGGAACCCCAGGACATCGCTGATTCATCAGCTTCCTTACCTCTTGATTTTCCCACCCATTCCCAGACAGAGTTAGGCACAAGCCACTGCAGTATACACAGAGACACACGAATATAAATAAATAAGTATATATACACACACACATATGTACATATGTAATATATATATTACATTTTATAAATAATACTTATGTTTCATAGGTGATACCTATAAATATCTAAATATATATTCATCTAAAAGTATATTTTCATATTCTATTAATATGTGCATAATCATTTATATAGCTTGAGTTTTAAAAAGCAGCTGATACCAGTCATGCCCTTTTATGGATGTCAGGTATTAGGGAAATCAGCAGTTCTGCAAACACACTGTTTCTGCTCTTAGTCTCTTGGCTACTTTAACCTGCAGAATAGTTCCTGGTACATAGTGAGAGTTCAACAAATGGTGAATCAAAAGGAATGGCACAGAGGAAACATTAGACTTGGAGATAGAATATCTAGATTCAAGTTTGAGCTAATTCACTTCAATTCTTCCTTAGCTATAAGATGGGAATAAAATCCCTTGGTTGGCTCTGTCTTCCTCAGAAAGATATTGATGATAGAAATAGTAATAGTTTCAGTAGCAGTAACAATATCAGTAGAATTGGCTTTCAGTACCAGGAACAGTGGCAATAATAAGGTAGAAATTACATCTACTATAAATAGTACATTGGTATGAATCCATAGATTCAATTATGCCAGGAACAGAAGACAGAGTCCCTACCCCAGGGGATCACCATCTAGATAAAGGACAAAATAGTGCATGACAGGGGAATAACTGTTTCCACATAGATACACATGGAAGTTTTCTCTGCATTCCTTGTCAGGGTGAAATGCTATAGCATAATTCTCAAGGACAGGTAACTAGCCTCTTCAATGTATTTCTTTTTCCTGCCATTTAAATTGGAACATGTTTTTTATCTTAGATAATTTTTACCCCTGCTCCTATTCACCTAGGTAAATTCATTGATTCCCCTAAGTGCCAGGCACTTTACTAAACCTTGAATTTCAAAGAAAAAAGATTCCCTCCTCTTAAGTAAAAAATTTTCCTCATTGCCAGGAAAGCAATAAGAATTCACCAAAGGGACCACTCTGAAGATAGCTAAAAGGTCACTTTGCAAATGAAATCTCAATACTGAGAAGTGAAATGTCATGATATCTAAAACTTACCTTCAAATGGTACAGCAAAAAATATGTATGTACATAGAGAAAGAGAAAACAAATACGACAAAATGTTTACAACATTGGAATGTTGAAGGTATAAGTTAATTGTATTATTTCAACTTTTCTTTATGTTTGAAACATTTCATTATAAAAAGTGGGAGAAAAGGAGAATAAAACCTTCAATGGAGTCAGATCACCCTGGGTTGAGGTCTGGCTCCAAACAGTCAGGCAGTGTGAACTGGGAGAAGCTATTATATTAACCTTTCTAGACCTCAGTTTTCTCATCTCTAAAATAAAGACTACCATTGTATATACTAGGATGGATTGTGGTAAGCATTAAATTAGATAACACATGTAAGTCACTTAGCAGAATCTTGATACTTAAGTAAAATAAATAAATATTAGCTACTATTATTTTAATTTAAAAACATACTTCTGTGAAGTAGTTAAAATGTAGAGATTGGGAATGTGCTGTGAATATGTCAGACTAGATGTCCAGAAAGTCCTTCTAGTACAGACCACCTGAAAATATTTTTTAAAAATCTTTATCCCACATTTTAACTACATGGCTGAGCTAATGGCAAGCTAAGGGAAGTCTACAGATGCCAGGAAAAAAGTACAAAGTGTGTTTCCTAAGAGGTAAGCAAACTCTGGAGCAGGCATTACTTTGAGAGCATATGACAATCTCTGGTGGTTTTGATCCCAAGTTGTAAAGGATCCCATGACTGAGGGGACAGGAGGCAAAGCCTGGGGCTTGCAGAATGCAAAAGTTTGTATCAGAGATAATCAGATGAAGCTAGGGTTTTCACAAGGCAATATCAGTGAGTAATCTAGAGAAAAGTCCCTTTGGACAAATTGAGATGGGGAAGATACTTGCCTAGGTCTGAATAGAGCCCATATCACATGCATTTAAAACTAGAAGTTATATCCCAAGCTAAAATTATTTGAAAATGGACTCAGGTTGGTAGTATTATCTAGCACTTGAAACAAACACAATCCTACAAGAGAAAAGGTACTTAAAACCCACACTTCAAAGATTTTATAGAGATAAGAAACAAAATTCATAAACATGTGAGGACCAAGGTAACATGAGCAAAAGTCAATCATAACAACAGACTATAGAATAAGATTCACAAAGCTATAAGTTTGTTATAATTAGTTTAATACATTTTAAAAATAAAAGAAGTTATTAAAAGTATGCCAATGGAACAAAGCACTTCAGAAATGCTAAGACACAAATTTGACCACTAGACATAAAAATCTAACATTAAATTAAAAATTAAATTACAGGCTAAACAGCAGATAGGACACAGCATAAAAGTGATATAATGAACGAGAACATAGATCTGAAGAAACTGCCCAGAATTTAACACAATCAAAGATGCAGAAAGTACAGAATTTCAAGTGGAAAGAATGAAAAGAATAGACTAAAGGGAATATTCAAAGAGAAAATGACTGAATTTTTCCAGAATTGGTTAGACTTGTCCTCAGATTCAGAAACAACATATCTTAAGCAAAAATAAGTGGAAATAAATGCATGTTATATGATAACCGCAGAACACCAGGGACAAAGAAACTATCTTAAAAACCGGCAGGAAAAAAAAGAGACCAATGGCATAAATAGAAATTACAAAAGAATGAAAGAGAACCTTAACAGTCGCAATGGAAGCCAGAGGAAATGCTTTAGCATTTCAAAATGCTAAAAGAAAAAAATAAAGAATTATGAGAAGAAGAAAACTGTGTTTAAAAAAAAAAACAACTGAGTGTTTAGTGCCAACAGAAACTCCAAAGAAATTTCCAAAGAAGGAAGAGCAGAAAGAAAAATTATTTCGGAAGGAAGATCTAAAATGCAAAAAGAAATTGTGAGCTTAGAAAATGATAAACATGAGGTAAACATAAATATCAACCATATAATAATCAGGAAAATGTCTAATTTTTAAGGCTTTTTTAAAAGCAAAGTAAAACTAACATACCTCAATGGCATAACACTAGCAAGCTATTAACAAGAATGCTTCCTAGGAGGAAAATAATGATATTAACTTCAGACTTGGCTAAGTTACAAAGGAACTTTAAAATCGTTAGTGAACTTGCTAAAAGAAGAGAAATGCAATATATAACTTCCTCACTTCACAGAGTTTTTTAAAACTTTGAAAAAACTCTACAATTAAAAGACAAATATTTTCAAACTGGATTAAATAAAAACAAAACCCAGTACATGCTATTTCAACATCATACTGGAGGGTCTAATAATTACATTGAACATTTATTAGAACATTATCATACCAGGCACTGATTTAAGCACCTTACAGGAAATAATTTATTTAATCCACACAACATCCTATGAGATAGATGTACATTCATCCATTTTTGTGGATGAGAAAACTCAGGTTTTATAGCTTGTCCAAGGTTAGATAGCAAGTTAATAGCAGAGGTGGGTTGACCCAGACAAACTGACTCCAGAATCTGTGCTCCTAACAACTAAACAATACCCTCCTAGCAAGCAAAATAGAAACAGAAGGAAATTAAAACAAAGATCATAAAGGAAGAAACAAAACTCAGTATCAGATGACTGCCTATATGTAAACCCCAAAGAATCTAAAGATAACATACGGGAAATATTGAGAGTTTAACAAGATCGATGGATATAAAATCATTATGCAAAATCCTATTGTATCTCAGTAAATCAGTAGAAGTTAGAAAAATCTGCTTTTAAAGCAATGTCATTTAAAATTGCAACAAAAAACTGAGGTGCTTAGTAATAAATCTAACAAAAGTTGTGTAAGACCTTTATTTAAAAAACCATAAAAACTCTTTAAAATATTAAAGACTTAAATAGAGAGGTATATCATGTTCATGGACAGAAATAAACAATATTGTATAGCTATCATTCTTTCCAAAATATTCTGTAGGTCCAATGCAATTGCAATAAAAATCCTAATAGTATATTTTGTGGAACTTGCCAACCTGATTCTGAAATTTATGTGGAAGATCAATGGTCTAAGAATAACTAAAACACTACTGAGGTGGGGGAAAAATAAGATCAGAGGTATTTGTTCTTCTGGATATTGGCTTAGTTATAGAGTAATTTAGGCACCAAAGTACTGACACAGGGATAGACAAACCACTGACTAGAGTAGAGAACTCAGAAATAGACCATGCATACATAAACCTAATATAACATAGAGCTATCATTATAGCTAATTAGGCAAATATTGGACTGAACAGAAAAGCTGGGACAATTGTTACTCTTATGGGGAAAATGGATTGAAATACCCACTTCACCATTCACAAAAATCAATTCCAGGTGGACCAAGGACTAAGAAATGTACAACTTTCAGGAAAAAATATCAGGGAATAACTTTATGATTCAGTGTAAGGAAGAATTTCTTTTAAATAACTCAAAAAGTAAAAATTATAAAGAAAAAGATGAATTCAACTACACTTAAAGACTTTTATTCATGAAATCTCACATACATACATACATACATACATACATACATACATACACAAATGCACACACACACACACACACAAACAATAAAGGTAGTAAAAAGCCACACTTTCCAAGAAGATATTTGCAACATATATAACTGCTAAAAGGTCTGTATCCAGAATATATAAGTAAGTCCTACAAAACAATAAGAAAAAGATAAATAATCCTTTATAAAAATGGTCAGAATACATCAACAGGAATTTTACAGAAAAGGAAACAAGAGGCCATTAAACATGTGAAAAGATATTCAAACAGTATTAATCAAGAGAAAGCAAAGTAAAAACACAGTGATATATCATTTTATTTCTCATGAATTTATAAAAATTTAAAAGTATTGACTAAGATGTAAAACAAAAAAAAAATCTGAGACATTATTAGTGAGTTTAAATTGGTACAACTTGTAAAATAATCAGGCATTCTCTTGTAAAATTGAATATATGCATTTTTCACGACTCTTCAATTCTATATGAGTATACATCTTAGGGAAATTCATATAAGTCCACCAAGAGATATACCTAAAAATATAGAAATATTATCAATATTTTATTATAAAATCAAAAAACTGAAAACAACCCAATTGTCCAAGTAGAGTAGAATGGGGAAAAAAATCAGGTGTTGTAGTCATGTGATGGAATACTGTACCACAGTAAAATTGGATGAACTATATGACATTTATCAAGAGATGAATGTTAAGAGTTCTGTTGAGTGAAGAGAACTAGACACATAAGAATATACACAGTATGATTCCATATATATAAAGGTCAAAAACAAAACTAAACACTCTATTACTTAGAGAAACATACTTATGTGATAAAAAACATTTTAAAAAATAAGCAAACAGTAAACAAAATTCTGAATTGAAGTTCCCTTTTGGAGAGGAGAGGAAAGGGATGAAATTATACAGGACATACAAGGGTATTCAAAATTATTGTTTTGTTTTATTTACTAATGAATCTCATTGTTCATTTTGCTATTTTAAAGGTATACAAACATGTTAAATATTTCTTTGTGTGTATGACCTAGTTCTCTAAAATAAAATAAAAATGGAAACCATCTGAAAACATGTACTTTGTATTTTGACAGTACTTTCTATGGTACTTAATAAAACTAGCTCAGATTTCAATACAAACTTAGTAAAAATCAAATTTTAAAAAATAAAATGAAATGGGAAAAATTTACCCTTCGTAAAATACCCAAAAGATTTAAAGAATTATTATGATCATTTTAGTACCTTGTCCAGTAGCTTGTGTTTGACACCATTTACCACTTGGGTAATAAAAGGAAGATGGGAACTCCTGGCTCGGGGTCTCTTCCCTCTGCCATCACTGAACTGCCCCGGAGCCCGAGGGGAGGGCGGCCTCACTGAGGCTGCTGGCTCAAGAGGGGCCCCAACAGCCGAAGCCGACACAGTCCTGGGGACCGAGGGCCAGATCACTCATCCTGGGGTAAGCCAGCTGCCATGTCATGAGGACACTCAAGCAGCCCTAAGGAGAGATCCATGTGGCAAGGAACTGAGGCCACCTACCTACAGCCACATACTTCTAAATATTTTCAAAACATTTGTATGAATTTTCATCCTTAGCAGCAGTTAATGAGATTCAAGGATTATACACATTCTTGTCAAACTTGATAATACCTGTCATTTTCACTTGAACTTTCTGATTGTATTGGTGATGATGGGGTGCCGTGAGAGATATGACTTCATTAAACAGAATAGCTTCAAGATGGCGGAAGAGTAAGATGTGGAGATCACCTTCCTCCCCACAAATAAATCAGAAATACAACTACACTTGGAACAACTCTTACAGAACACCTACTGAATGCTGGCAGAAGACCTCAGACCTCCCAGAAGGCAAGAAACTCCCCACATACCTGGGTAGGGCAAAAGAAAAAAGAAAAAACAGAGAAAAAAGAATAGGGATGGGACCTGCACCAGTGGGAGGGAACTGTGAAGGAGGAAAGGTTTCCACACAAGAGGAAGCTCCTTAATGGGCGGAGACTGCGGGTGGTGGAGGGAGGTAAGATTCAGAGCCACAGAGGAGAGCGCAGTTACAAGGATGTGGAGGGCAAAGCGGAGATACTCCCGCACAGAGGACCGGTGCCGGCCAGCACTCACCAGCCCTAGAGGCTTGTCTGCTCACCCACCAGGATGGGGGGGGTGCCGGGAGCTAAGGCTCCCGCTTCAGGCAGATCCCAGGAAGAGGACGGGTTGGTTGCGTGAACACAGCCTGAAGGGGGCTGGTACGCCAGAGTTAGTCGGGAGGGAGTACGGGAAAAGGTCTGGAACTGCCGAAGAGGCAAGGGACTTTTTCTTGCCTCTTTGTTTCCTGGCGCTCGAGGAAAGGGGATTCAGAGAGCCGCTTAAAGGAGCTCCAGACACGGGCCCAAGCCGCGGCTATCAGCGCGGACACCAGAGATGGGCATGAGATGCTAAGGTTGCTGCTGCCACCACCAAGAAGCCTCTGTGTGAGCACAGGTCACTCTCCACACCTCCAATCCTAGGACACTGTGCAGCCCGCCACTGCCAGGGTCCTGTGATACAGGGACAACTTCCCCAGGAGAACACATGGCGTGCCTCAGACTGGTGCAACGTCACGTTGGCCTCTGCTGCTGCTCCTTTAAACCCGTCCTGTCTGAGGGAAGAACAGACGCCCTCAGGCAACCTAAACACAGAGGCGGGGCCAAATAAAAAGCTGAATCCCAGGAGCTGTGCAAACAAAGAAGAGAAAGGGAAATCTCCCCCAGCAGCCTCAGGAGCAGTGGATTAAACCTCCACAGTCAACTTGATGTACCCTGAGTCTGTGGACTACCTGAATACACAACGAATCATCGCAAATTGAGGAGGTGGACTTTGGGAGCAACGATATATGTATATTTTTTTCCCTTTTTCTCTTTTTGTGAGTGTGTAATATCAACGGTGAAAATCTCCCAGAGATCTCCATCACAACACCAAGACCCGGCTCCAATCAATGACCAGCAAGCTACAGTTCTGGACACCCTATGCCAAAAACTAGCAAGACAGGAACACAACCCCACCCATTAGCAGAGAGACTGCCTAAAATCATAATAAGGTCACAGACACCCAAAAACAATTCAACAGATGTGGAACTGCCCACCAGAAAGACAAGATCCAGCCTCATCCAAGAGAACACAGGCACTAGTACCTTCCACCAGGAAGCCTACACAACCCATGGAACCAAACTTAGCCACTGGGGGCAGACAACAAAAACAACGGGAACTACAAACCTGCAGCCTGTGAAAAGGAGACCCCAAACACAGTAAGATAAGCAAAATGAGAAGACAAGGAAACACACAGCAGATGAAGGAGCAAGGTAAAAACCCACCAGACCTAAAAAATGAAGAGGAAAAGTCAGTTTCCCTGAAAAAGAAGTCAGAATAATGATAGTAAAGATGATCCAAAATCCTGGAAATAGAATGGAGAAAACACAAGAAACATTTAACAAGGACCTAGAAGAACTAAAGAGCAAACAAACAATGATGAACAACACAATAAATGAAATTAAAACTTCTCTAGAAGGGATCAATAGCAGAATAACTGAGGCAGAAGAACGGATAAGTGACCTGGAAGGTAAAATAGTGGAAATAACTACTGCAGACCAGAATAAAGAAAAAAGATGAAAAGAATTGAGGACAGTCTCAGAGACCTCTGGGAAAACATTAAACACACCAACATTCGAATTATAGGGGTCCCAGAAGAAGATAAAAAGAAAGGGACTAAGAAAATATTTGAAGAGATTATAGCTGAAAACTTCCCTAAAATGGGAAAAGAAATAGCTAATTAAGTGCAGTAAGCGCAGAGATTCCCATACAGGATAAATCCAAGGAGAAACACGCCAAGACACCTATTAATCAAACTATCAAAAATTAAATACAAAGAAAAAATATTAAAAGCAGCAAGGGAAAAACAACAAAAAGCATACAAGGGAAACCCCATAAGGTTAACAGCTGATCTTTCAGCAGAAACTCTGCAAGCCAGAAGGGAGTAGCAGGACATATTTAAAGTGATAAAAGAGAAAGACCTACAACCAAGATTACTCTACCCAACAAGGATCTCATTCAGATCTGATGGAGAAATTAAAAGCTTTACAGACAAGCAAAAGCTAAGAGAATTCAGCACCACCAAACCAGCTTTACAACAAATGCTAAAGGAACTTCTCTAGACAGGAAACACAAGAGAAGGAAAAGACCTACAATATTAAACCCAAAACATTTAAGAAAATGGGAATAGGAACATACATATCGATAATAACCTTAAATGTAAATGGATTAAATGATCCCACGAAGAGACACAGACTGGCTGAATGGATACAAAAACAAGACCCATATATATGCTGTCTACAAGAAACCCACTTCAGACCTAGGGACACATACAGACTGAAAGTGAGGTGATAGAAAAAGATATTCCATGCAAATGGAAATCAAAAGAAAGCTGGAAGAGCAATTCTCATATCAGACAAAATAGACTTTAAAATAAAAACTATTACAAGAGACAAAGAAGGACACTACATAATGATCAAGGGATCAATCCAAGAAGAAGATATAACAACTGTAAATATCTATACACCCAACATAGGAGCACCTCAATACATAAGGCAAATACTAACAGCCATAAAAGGGGAAAACCACAGTAACACAATCATAGTAGGGGACTTTAACACCCCACTTTCACCAATGGACAGATCATCCAAAATGAAAATAAAAATGGAAAGACAAGCTTTAAATGATACATTAAACAAGATGGACTTAATTGATATTTATAGGACATTCCATTCAAAAACAACAGAATACACTTTCTTCTCAAGGGCTCATGGAACATTCTCCAGGATAGATCATATCCTGGGTCACAAATCAAGCCTTGGTAAATTTAAGAAAAGTGAAATCGTATCAAGTATCTTTTCCAACCACAATGCTATGAGACTAGATATCACTTAAAGGAAAAAATCTGTAAAAAATACAAACACATGGAGGGTAAACAATACACTACTTAATAACCAAGAGATAACTGAAGAAATCAAAGAGGAAATCAAAAAATATCTAGAAACAAATGACAATGAAAACACAACGACCCCAAACCTATGGGATGCAGCAAAAGCAGTTGTAAGAGGGAAGTTTATAGCAATACAATCCTACCTTAAGAAACAAGAAACATCTCAAATAAACAACCTAACTTTACACCTAAAGTAATTAGAGAAAGAAGAATAAAAAAACCCCCAAAGTTAGCACTAGGAAAGAAATCATAAAGATCAGATCAGAAACAAAAGAAAAAGAAATGAAGGATATGATAGCAAATATCAATAAAATTAAAAGCTGGTTCTTTGAGAAGATAAACAAAATTGATAAGCAATTAGCCAGACTCATAAGGAAAAAAAAAGGAAAAGATTCAAATCAACAGAATTAGAAATGAAAAAGGAGAAGTAACAACTGACACTGCAGAAATACAAACGATCATGAGAGATTACTACAAGCAATTCTATGCCAATAAAATGGACAACCTGGAAGAAATGGACAAATTCTTAGAAAAGCACAACCTTCTGAGACTGAACCAGGAAGAAATAGAAAATATAAACAGACCAATCACAAGCACTGAAATTGAGACTGTGATTAAAAATCTTCCAACAAACAAAAGTCCAGGACCTCATGGCTTCACAGGCGAATTCTATCAAACATTTAGAGAAGAGCTAACACCTATCCTTCTCAAACACTTCCAAAAAATAGCAGAGGGTGGAACACTCCCAAAATCATTCTACAAGGCCACCATAACCCTGATACAAAAACCAGACAAAGATGTCACAAAAAAAGAAAACTACAGACCAATATCACTGATGAACATAGATGCAAAAATCCTCAACAAAATACTAGCAAACAGAATCCAACAACACATTAAAAGGATCATACACCATGATCAAGTGAGGTTTATCCTAGGAATGCAAGGATTCTTCAATATACACAAATCAATGTGATACACCATATTAACAAACTGAAGGAGAAAAACCATATGATCATCTCAACAGATGCAGAGAAATCTTTCAAGAAAATTCAACACCCATTTATGATAAAAGCCCTCCAGAAATTAGGCAAAGAGGGAACTTACCTCAACATAATAAAGGCCATGTATGACAACCCACAGCCAACATCATTCTCAATGGTGAAAAACTGAAACCATTTCCACTAAGATCAGGAACAAGACAAGGTTGCCCACTCTCACCACTATTATTCAACATAGTTTTCGAGGTGTTAGCCACAGCAATCAGAGAAGAAAAAGAAACAAAAGGAATCCAAATTGGAAAAGAAGAAGTAAAGATGTCACTGTTTGCAGATGACATGATACTATACATACAGAATGCTAAAGATGCTACCAGAAAACTACTAGAGCTAATCAATGAATTTGGTAAAGTAGCAGGATACAAAATTAATGCACAGAAATCTCTTGCATTTTTATACACTAATGACGAAAAATCTGAAAGTGAAATTAAGAAAACACTTCCATTTACCATTGCAACAAAAAAAATAAAATACCTAGGAATAAACCTACCTAAGGAGAAAAAAGACCTGTATGCAGAAAATTATAAGACACTGATGAAAGAAATTAAAGACGATGCAAATAGATGGAGAGATATACCATGTTCTTGGATTGGAGGAATCAACATTGTGAAAAAGACTATACTACCCAATGCAAGTTAGAGATTCAGTGCAATCCCTATCAAACTACCACTGGCATTTTCCCCAGAACTAGAACAAAAAATTTCACAATTTGTATGGAAACACAAAGACCCCAAATAGCCAAAGTAATCTTGAGAAAGAAAAACAGAGCTGGAGGAATCAAGTTTCTGGACTTCAGACTATACTACAAAGCTATAGTAATCAAGACAGTATGGTACTGGGACAAAAACAGAAATATAGATTAACGGAACAGGATAGAAAGCCCAGAGATAAACCCATGCACATATGGTCACCTTATCTTTGATAAAGGAGGCAAGAATATACAATGGAGAAAAGACAGCCTCTTCAATAAGTGGTGCTGGGAAAACTGGACAGCTACATGTAAAAGAATGAAATTAGAACACTCCCTAACATCATACAAATAAAAACTCAAAATGGATTAAAGACCTAAATGTAAGGCCAGACACTATCAAACTCTTAGAGGAAAACATAGGCAGAACACTCTATGACATAAATCACAGCAAGATACTTTTTGACCCAGCTCCTAGAGAAATGGAAATAAAAACAAAAATAAATAAATGGGACCTAATGAAACTTAAAAGCTTTTGCACAGCAAAGGAAACCAGAAACAAGACGAAAAGACAACCCTCAGAATGGGAGAAAATATTTGCAAATGAAGCAACTGACAAAGGAATAATCTCCAAAATTTACAAGCAGCTCATGCAGCTCAATATCAAAAAAACAAACAACCCAATCCAAAAATGGGCAGAAGACCTAAATAGACATTTCTCCAAAGAAGATATATAGATTGCCAACAAACACATGAAAGAATGCTCAACATCATTAATCATTAGAGAAATGCAAATCGAAACTACAATGCAATATCATCTCACACCGGTCAGAATGGCTATCATCAAAAAATCTACAAACAGTAAATGCTGGAGAGGGTGTGGAGGAAAGGGAACCCTCATACAATGTTGGTTGGAATGTAAATTGAAACAGCCACTATGGAGAACAGGATGGAGGTTCCTTGAAAAACTAAAAACAGAATTACCATATGACCCAGCAATCCCACTCCTGGGCGTATACCCAGAGAAAACCATAATTCGAAAAGATATGTGCACTCCAATGTTCATTGCAGCACTATTTACAATAGCCAAGACATGGAAGCAACCTAAATGTCCATTGACAGATGAATGTATAAATAAGATATGGCATATTTATACAATGGAATATTACTCAGCCATAAAAAGAATGAAATAATGCCATTTGCAGCAAGATGGATGGACCTAGAGATTATCATACCTAGTGAAGTAAGCCAGGCAGAGAAAGACAAATATCATTTGATATCGCTTACATGCAGAATCTAAAAAAACAATGATACAAATGAAATTATTTACAAAACAGAAACAGACCCACAGACATAGAAAATATATTTATGGTTACCCAAGGGGAAAGTTGGGGGAGGGATAAATTAGGAGTTTGGGATTTACATATACAAACTACTATATATAAAATAGATAACCAACAAGGACCTACTGAATAGCACAGGGAACTATACTTAATATTTTATAATAACCTATAAGGGAAAAGAATCTGGAAAAAATAGATATATATGTATGTACAACTGAATCACTTTGCTGTACACCTGAAACTAACACCACATTGGAAATCAACTATACTTTAATAAAAATAAATTAATTAATTTTTGAAAAAGGAAAAGAAACATGATGCAGGAGTGGAAA
This sequence comes from Balaenoptera acutorostrata, assembly GCF_949987535.1. Classification (NCBI taxonomy): domain Eukaryota; kingdom Metazoa; phylum Chordata; class Mammalia; order Artiodactyla; family Balaenopteridae; genus Balaenoptera; species Balaenoptera acutorostrata. The sequence goes on from NC_080081.1 coordinate 47,226,385, forward strand.
ATTACAGTGAACAGGTGTGTAGAATAGGTTGGATCCTTCCACAGGTTGACCAGGAAGAGCCTCTCTGAAGAGAAGGCATGCAAAGTCAGATCTGAAAGAGGAGAAAGGACCCAGTTTGAAAAGTGGGACAGGCAAGGAGTTGGAGGCAAGAGGAAGGAAGATTCCAGGCCAAGAGAAGTGCACCTACCAAGGCCTGGAGAAGAGGTTTGGCATCTAAGAACTGAGGAGCAGAGTGGAGGAATGCTGAGAATGTCAAAAGTAGGACTGAAAAAAAGGAGGCTGAAACCAGATCATGCAGGGCCTCGAAGGCCGTGCTAAGGAGGTCTGATCCTTTTTCTCAAAGATCAATAGGAAGAAATGCAATGAGTTTAAGTGTAGAAGCCACATGATTCAATTTGTGCTGTAAAAGATTACTTTGACTGTTATTTGGTGAATAGTAGAAACAGGAAATTACTGTGATAATAGTAGAGTTGAAGCGAAGTAGAGGGTAGAACTAGGATTGTAGCAGTGTTAGAAACAAAGTGAGGAGATTGAAGGTCTGTTCTGAAGATAAAATTAATGTGTCAGAAAAAATTACATAAAACAGTAATAGATCAAAAATGTATACAGTTCTCATTCTCTAAGGATGCTTCAGTTATTTCAACTGATTTCTCTGTCTTCATAAAGTTCTACAGACATTAAAAAATAAAACTAAAAACCTCCTTATTATTCATAGCACTGACAGTACTGCCCAGGCCACTCTAAGTCACACAACTTCTTCCTGGGGAAAAAACATAGAACTATCAGAAACATGTCAGAATATCACAAACACTTTCAATCATCTGTATAAATTGTAAAATGTGTTATTATTTTACTTGTTCCCTAAGTCTCAAATTTTCATAGATAGAAAAGTAAAGCCTTTCACTACCACAGCCAACTAATCTGTGCCCCTATTTCCCAACACATTTGTTTCTCTCTGACCCCGCTTCCTAGAATAATAAAATAAGCCAATGCTTACTAGGCACCAGCACTGCTCATAACACTTGTAAATATTAACTGGTTTAACCCTGAGAGGAAGTTACTCTTAATTATCCCCATTCACTATACATGAATTCAAACATGTTTATTGTTGCCCCAGCTTTAGGTTTTAGAAGGAGCTTGGAGCTCCTTCACAAACAGTGCATTGTAACCTGCCCTAGTTAAACGTGCTTTGATCTTAAGTGTCTTTGCTGATTAATTTTGGTAAAAATAGCCGATCAAGATCAACAAAAATTTAGAAAACACATTGGGTACAAGAATCAACATCTCCCCCAACAGACTGAGAATGAGCGATTTCTCTATTACAAGGAGATAAATAGGAACTAGAAATGCAAGCAAATTTCTAAGCAAATAAACTCTTTATTACCAAGTATTTCAAATGTTGCAGAGTATCTAGAATGAAACCAGCCAGGATCCAAACATCCCACTTAAAACTGGGAGAAAAAAAAAAAAAAGAGTATAACATCTGGATATGTAAACCTCAGCTTTTATTTCAGTTTTGCTTTGTTTTTCAGCTGTCACACCCCAAAACAGATTAAACTGAAATCTTTCTTAGGAGCCAGGAGATCCACGGGAGCGTGTTGACAGCCAGAGGAGCCACAGCCTTGGCACGGAAGTCCTCACTTACCAGCACTTAAGTACTAAGCCTGTAATGAATGGTTCACAGTGGTACTAAGTCTGTAAAGCACAGTTCATCGTGGTTCTCAACCTTGGCAACACCTTAAAATCACCTGGAGTGCTTTCGTAAAATACCACCCCAGAGATTCTTTTCAGCTGCCCTCAGGTGGGCCCTGGGAGTGCTTCTTACAAACCCCTGAGTGATTCTACTGTGCCGCCAAAGCTGGAGAGCCACCTCTGGAAAGCTGAGCCTCAGGGGTTGCCATGCTGCAACATGATTTTGGGCTTATCCCTGCCTGGAAAGGCAAGACAATCACAGGACGCTGAAGCCAGCTTCTGAGTTCCTGCAGTCGCTATAAGCACGGGGTTGAACCTCTCTCTCCCTGCTGAGCTCCCAGCGGAAGAAACCACGTAAGAGCACCGCCCTCTGGAAAACTTCGCTGTCAGTCAAGCTAGCCGCTGCCCACAACTTCTTTCAAAACTTACCTCTTCAACATAACATGTTAACAATCTTTGAGCGCCAATAAAAGTATAGTTTTCTTCATTGCTAGTATGAGTTAGGTAACTGTGAATTAGAGAGCGCTGAGTGAAGAAACTGAGTACATAACATGTGTTAGATGTTTTACTTACTTTGCTTTCAATCCTTACCACAACTCTGTGAGGAAGGAGTTGTTTTATTTTAGTCTTCCAGGAGGAAACTGAGGCTCAGGGAGATTAGTCACTGATTTCTCAAGGTCACAGGGCTACTGAAAGGAACAATGGTAGGAGACCCAATCTGGATTTTACTATCCCGCACTGCCCCCTATGGCAGAAGGGGTCAATGCAAGTGCAAGTTCAAAGAACTTAAAATGCCTGAAGGCAGCCAGCTTGAAATCTTCCTGGTGGACCTAACTGGCTGTGATTGCTCTTTCCTCCCAACACTTAACAGCCTTTCTGTTGGTACCACTGGCTTACAGCTGAACTCTTACCGCCTTTGGTTAATTGCCAGCTCATGTGCTTTCAGCTCATTGCGATTACAAGCAAGCTTAAACCAGTAAAGGCGGTCTTTGGTGTTTTTAATCCACCTGAGAGCCTAAAATTGCCTTAAGCAATGCTTCTCAAACTATTATGGCCTTATGAATCACCTATGGACCTTGTTAAAATGCAGATTCTCATGCACCCCCTCCAACCTCCATCTTACCAGCTTCATCCATATGCCCCCATCTTTCTATGTCCCTTTTCTTTTCAGAAAAATTTGCCTGTCTCTTGGCTTTCCCAGTTGGGATCCAATCTCCTTAGAGACAGCAAAGAATTAGGAATAACAAATAACTTTACACGCACAAACACTCAGTTCTCTGTAAACACTTATTAAATTAATAAATGGTTTTGCCCTCCTGTAAACAAGGCAACCCCAATGGATCCTCAATATTGAGTTCTAGAAGTCTCTACTATTAAAAAAAATTAGGTGTGAAAATGCGAAGAAGTAACAGGTATCTATAAAATTCCCTCTTAATTGGATTCATTTCAGCCTCTTTTCACAAACAGAAAAGAATAAATCAAAGGTACCACCAATACTTAGATGGAATTTCAGAAAGAGTGCAGGGGCAAGGACATCAGGATGTCAGAAATGCTGTTTGATACTCTTAAAGCACACATCTTCCTATGATAGTCTTAAACTATATAGAGAAACATGTAGGAAATGCCCAGCCCCGTGAAATTTGTATGATTCACTTGATACATACTAAAGTTGTCTCATAGGTGAACTGAGGATATTACTACTTCTAATATGGGTTTGTCATAAAGGGTAAAGGAAATGGTAGATGTGTTTCTTAGTAGTTACCACTAAGTAGATATTCAGTAAATGTTCAGTTCCAGCTTATGTTGGTAGCACTTTTCATCCCAGAGGTATGGGGAAGAAGGGTAGCAAATACTTAGTCAACATGTTTGTTTGTTGAACTTATAAGAAGGAAAGCTCTGGCCATGGCAAAGATTTTATATGTTAAGCAATCTTAGCTCTTGTAGCCTTCCAAAATCATATGAAAGGAGATGTCAAGTTCTAAAAAATATAGTTGTCCATGTACAATCAAATTGCACCCAGGGACAGGGAAAGAGGGAATGATGAAAACAAACTGGTGATAGAAAAAGTCCCATCACTGCAAAAAAGTTCATAGGAAAAGATCAAATCATAGCACCAGATAATAGGCACTCTAGTAAAGCAGTGACATTAAAATAACTATAAAAGAAAATCTGAAAAAGAACCTTACCTAAGGGAAAAGTAAGAAAAAGGAAACAATGATTGTTAATTGAACAAAATTTAGCCTATATATTTAAGATAGGCAAACAAGGTATCATTCTCAGAGAGAAATTTTTATTAAAATTAAAGTCATACATAAATTGTCCAATTGAGTAACAGTCCCCACAAACAAAACCTACAGCAAGATGTCAGAGCTAAAATATTCATGGCAAATCAAAAACAAAACAAAACAAGAAAGTGCAAGATATTTTATATTACATATTTACTTAGCAAAAAAATCATCTTTTCTATTTCTTCCTAAAACTTTTGAGCATTCAACTAGCAATTGTCCTTAATGTACTACTGCATCTATTCAATATTTTGTTAATTAGGTTACACACAATAAAATCCAGGGGCTACAGAGAACACATTCAAAGTCGATGGGCTCAATACAAAATTCTATTATATGTGATTACATTTCTAAGGCCAGAAAGAAAGCCCATGGGAATGAAGGTAATTGCCACACTTTACACATGTGGAAAATGTCATACTATCTCCTCTCCCGGAGGTTTCTGAGGAGTGTATTTTATTCCATGGGAAGCCTGAGGCATGTTAGAATCCCTCAGCCCGTGTGTACTCCCCTCCTTTGTCTCCCCTCCACAATGAGTGCGGTGCCTTAAGTGTCTATGCTCAAGACTGTACTCTGGTTTTGGTTTTGGTTTGTTTTGTGTCAGATTCACATGCCCATCTTCCTGCTGATTATCTTACTAATGCTGTAGCTTTGATGAGTCACCACCACCTAGAGACCTGTGACGTCTATTAGAAAGCATTCTCAAATCCTGAGCCAAGAAAGAAAAGTAAGGGCTAGTTAAACATCATTAAGGACTGTTGTCTCAAAAAAGCCATTAGAGACGTACCACAGCTCAGCGCATTCATTCATGTTTTCTACTGAAAAATGAAACTTAAAAAAAAAAAATGTTAGTACTAATAATTCAAGTACTTTGTGTAACAAAAACCACTGTAAAAACTGGAGATGTCAGTTCATCTCAAGTTCAGTTCCCGGATGAGGATGGGGAATCAGGCCCTTGACTTCAGAACAGATCTTATGACTTCCCAGAAGAGTTATTCACCTACGTGGTAAATTCCAAAGGTTCTGGAAAATCATCCCCAACTCAACTACATCACATACCCACATCTACCAAAAATGTACTTTCTCCACATCTTGAATGATATATATATATTTTTTTGGCGGGGTGCTGGGTTTGGTCTTCATTGCTGCACACGGGCTTTCTCTAGTTGTGGTGAGTGGGGGCTACTCTTCGTTGCAGTGCACGGGCTTCTCACTGTAGTGGCTTCTCTTGCTGTGGAGCACGGGCTCTAGGCATATGGGCTTCAGTAGTTGTGGCATGTGGGCTTAGTAGTTGTGGCGCACGGGCTTGGTTGCTCTGTGGCATGTGGGATCTTCCCAGACGAGGGATCAAACCCGTGTCCCCTGCATTGGCAGGCGGATTCTTAACCACTGTGCCACTAGGGAAGTCCTTTGGATGACATTTTTATTATTGTTATTATTAGTATTAGTATTATAGTTGCTTCTCTTGGTTTCCAGTTGTCCTCCACTTGGATGCAGGTAGTCTTAGAAAGATAACACTTCAAGCCTTATATACTTGCATTTCTAAGTTATCTATCCCTTTACTGAGAGCTGCAGTGGTGAACAGATCTAATGAGGATGTGAGAGGACACAGATACCTGGGAGGAGAGCAGGAGAAGGAAGGGAGCACTACGGGTTCTGAAATCAAGCTGATCTCCCCACAATTTTACCTAAAGCTTCAGCAGGGCAAATACTTATGTAAATGAAATCATAAATAGAACAAAAAACATTTAAAAGAGATAAGCCCAGAGCTGTTCTGATTGATGCTACAATTGAAGTCTGGACCTCTGCCCACTGTACTTGTCCTTCCAGAGCCAGAGGCAGTTCAGAGAAATGCTAGGCTCTCAGGAAAGATGCTTTGAAAACCACCAGTCCAATGGAAGTTGATACAGTGAAAGAAATCCTCTCTAAGAACCATTCCTTCTCTTAAATCTTTAATCAAGAATTTATGATTTCAGAAGTTAATATCTGGATAAATAGTTGGGAGGATGAATGCAAGAAAGAAAGGTATGATAAACTGTTGTTTTTCATCCATATCCTTTTTGCTATTAGCATCTCTATTTTCAAATAACATGGGACTAGCTTAAGCAAAGGTAAGGTAGAATGAGGGAGTCTCTCCCATCCATCGACAGGGAAGAACACTCCTCATGCTCAGATGCTAAAAACCTATGGAAACACAGCCATTCCCTTCTCTCCGTATCCTGTTGCTATGTCTCTCTTGCTGCAGATGGGGTTTATTTTATCCTAAGCCCATGTGAAGGAAACGGTCACTGTAACTAAACCCCTGATTTATACCTCTGTTCATGAAATCAGCCAGAATAATTCCAAATCCAAGTTTTCTAGAAAGTACTTTGCTCAGCCCAACTTGAGTGGAGCATCCCTGATCCAATCAGAAAAATCTGGCTGACAATTCTGCAGTGGGTAGGGCAAGTTTCAGAAAAGAGAGCAAGCACAACATTGTAAATCAACTATACTTCAATAAAATTTTTAAAAGAACAGAAAAGAGAGCAAGGTGTTGAGAAAACTAATAATAGCAGCCACCACTTCCTTCCTGGAAACCTATGGTCCCTGATACAGCAGTGATGTGCTGGACCAGCTTGTACCAGTTGGCGAGAACTGATTCTACCCTCACTTCCAAACTCCATGTTCAATGATGTCATACTGGTAGCTCGAAATCAACTATGGTAGGAGTATTTATACCATGAAAACTAGCAAATGCTATAAATCAGGGATTCTTTTTTCAGAGAATCAGTTTACCAGCACACTACTGTCACATGAGTCTCCATGATTTGTGATTTTGGACACAGCCACATTAACTTCTACTCACACACTGTGAAGTTCTGCAGACAGCCTTAGTACCCTTTTCCTCACAAGCAGAGTCCTCTAGAAGGAACTCTGTCCACTTGTTCACCCAGGTATGTTTATATGTTTAAGAAAGAAAATAAAACAAGACGTGCATCACCATGAGTCAAATGCATCACATCTGTGGTTCAACACAAAGCCTTTTGTCTACTATACTTATTATAAGGTTAGATATATGTTAGAATGATCTTGAAAGTTATCCATATTCTTGGTTAAAATAGAAAATAGCAACTGGAGAAATCTAGGGCAGAAAGTGTGAAGAAATAGTAGAAGTCACAAGAGCATTTACTGGAATACAGTAGGAGATCAATAAAGGTTTGGGAAAGGATGAAGGGAAGAAAGGAAGTGGGAAAGAGGGGAGGAGGTACGGGGCAGAAGGGAGAGAGGGAGAGCAGAGAATACAAAGGGAAACAATGAGCCGTCGATCAAAGGAGACAACCTCTCACTGAGAATAGAAGCATAATAACATATTAAATGATAATATGAAAGTAGTCCTTTATTCAACAAACTGTATAAAATGCTGAACCTGTGTCAGGGGCTGGGCACACAATGCTTAGTAAGACATGGTCCTGGCCTTGGGCAATGTAGAGTTTAGTGGAGGAGAGCTGCAAGTAACATCATCTCAATACTGGTAAATGTTATGCTTAGTTAACCAGGGAGGTTAACTGCTGAGGGAGACCACAGAAAATCTTCTACCCCAAACTTGGGAGTCAGAAAATACCTAACAGAAAAGGGAACACCTAAACCAAGCCCCAGAGAACACACAAAAACTCCACAAATGAATAGGATGAGGCCAAAGGCATTTCAGATGGAGGAGGAAAAGCAAAAAGGTTTGGTGTGAGTAGGAACTGGCAATCATGGGTCTGAAGTAAGTTTAGACTGGCTGAGTGTAGTGTGCGAGAGAGGAAGTGGAAATAAAATCCACTGCGGGTCAAGAAGGTGTTGCGCGCATACTGTGAATTGGGACTTTAAGGACAAAAGTGAACTATCTAAGGGTTTAAAGAAAATAACACTTTAGAAAAATCACCAAGTCCTGATTACTTTATCTCCTGAGTAGCTCTCACATTAATCACTTTGCTTCTTCACCATCACAACCTTTTTCTTTCAACAGGAATGACACCACAACCTCCAGCTGGCCTCCCTGCCTCCACTCTGCCCCACTTCTGAACTAGGGAAAGACAGGAGACCAGCTGATGGCTGCAACATCAGTTGTGTTGAGAGAAAAAGATTGTGGTCATGAAATAGGGAGGTGGAGCAGTTTGAGAGCTATTCAGGGGATAAAGTAAGCAGGATTTGCTGAGTAACAGGACTCGGGAGGCAGAAGTTCAGAGAGGTTCCCAGGTTCCTGACTTGGGCAGCTGGATGGATGGTGATGCTTTTGACTATGAGAAGAAAATTTTGTTTTAAATAGGTTTAGCGGGGTATATCAGGAATTTAATTTTGAGTTTGAGGTGCTGTGGGACATCCTGGCAGAGATGTATAATAGGCAGTTAACTAGAAAAAACACAAAAGAGGGATTATCATGATTTACAGTTTTTTATACCTTGGGTTTTGAGGGGTCAATAACAGGGGCATGAACAGACAGAAAAACTATCCCCTTTGATTATAGATACATGCCATGCTCATGTGAAAAGATTTCAATCTAAAATGGAACCAGAGGATATGAAATAGAGAATCTCATACACGCACCCGCAGAAGAACAGAATTTAAGAATGGAAGGACTGATTTCCTTTAAATGCTTGATTTATGGAAGACTGAGATTTATCTCCTGACCAATGAACATCTGCCAAGAAGCTCTCCCCATCTTCAAGTCAACGAACTTACTGCTCGTGCTCTGGCTGTACTTCCTCCACTTTGCACTCCATTAATATAGCCCACCCCCAACCCTCAAAGGACTCGCCTGTAACTTGTTACAGCATGTGTTTCCAGAATTGCAATTCCTCAGATGTTCCCTAATAAACTCAATTTCTCATAATTTCATCTTGCCTCAGTTTAACTCTTTATTTAGGTTGACATTTGGGAAACTTATGTTGCCAATGTTTCCGTCCTGATTTAGAGAGAATATGGTCATCAGCCTCCAAGATGGCCCCTAAAGATCCCTGCCACCTGGTATGTGTGTCCTTGTGAAGCCTTCTCCCACACTGAACAGGGCTGACTTGCGTGACCAATAAGATACTGTGAAAATGGCAAATGTGACTTCTGAGGCTAGGTTATAAAAGACGTAGCAACTTCTATCCTGCTCTCTTTTGGATCTCTCACTCTGGGGGACATGTCACGAGGTTACCCAAGCAGCCTGACAGACTCACATGGTGAGGAACTGGGGCCTCTTGCCAGCAGCCATGGGAGCGAGCCATCCTGGGAGAGACGCTCCCAGTCGAGCCCCTAGATGACTGACACTCAACCATCATCCTGACTGTAACCACATGAGAAACCCTCAGCCAGAACCACCCAGCTAAGCTGCTTCCGAATTCTTGACCCACAGAAACTGTGAGATAAAAATGTTTGCTGTTTCAAGCCACTAAATTCTGAGGGTAATTTGTTACACTGCAACAGATAAATAATACAGATACTTACTTACCAGGTCATAGCAAAAAAGCTGGAGAACTGTAGGCCTCATGGAGGGGTTCCTGCCCTGTAAAACTTAGGCAGTAGTAAAACTTCAGCATGCAACACAATCAACTGAAGGGATTATCAAAACACAGATTTCTGGTCCCCAACCAAGAGTTTCTGATTCAGTGGATCTGAGGCAGGGCCTGAAGATTTGCAATTCTGTGGTGAGTTCCAGGGATCTGATCAAGGAAAAAGATGTGACCATAAAATCATCAAGCTTTATTTGGGTGACACTTTGACATGTTTGCATGTTGGAAAAGTCCCTCACAGCATAAGTCAATCCAGAGGCTACCACCCAGAAAGGGGATTGTGTGTCTATCTGTTGTTGTTTAGCTGCCCAACAGAGAGTCTCTAGATCACAGAGCTCTGAAGGTCAGCAGGAGCTTGGAGCCTTATTTATAGTTGCAGGATTTACCTTACCTTTTCTGTGGTTAGCAGAAGGGTGCAATGTCATGGGATAAACAAAGCAGGCAGGATCTATATGGTTAAAAAACTGCTTATTAGGGCTGTACTTAAAAAAATGGACATGATAAAGAAAGTGTGGTGTGTATATATATATGTGTGTGTGTATATATATATACACACACACAATGTAACATTACTCAGCCATAAGAAAGAATGAAACCTTGCCATTTGTGACAACATGGATGGACCCACTTGGTATTAAGCTAAGTGAAATAAGTCAGACAGAGAAAGACAAATACCATATGATTTCACTTATATGTGGAATCTAAAAAACAAAACAAAACAAAACAAATGAACAAACAAAACAGAAACAAATTCATAGATACAGAGAACAAACATGTGCTTGCCAGAGGGGAAGAGAAAAAAGGGGGAGGGAAGAAATAGATGAGGGAGATTGAGGGGTACAAACTTCCAGCTGCATAAAATAAATGGGTTAAGGTTATGAAATGTACAGTGTGGGGAATATAGTCAATAACTATGTCATATCTTTGTATGGTGACATATCGTAACTAGATTTATCGTGGTGATCAGTTTGAAATGTGTAGAAATATTGAATCACTAGGTTGTGTAACAGAAACTAACATAGTGTTGTAGGTCAATTATACTTCAAAAACAAACAAAGTCATAAAAAAAGATCAGATTTGTGCTGCAAGAGGTGGGGGTAAAGGCAGGGAGCATAATTGGGTGAAGGCATTCAAAATGTAAAAACTTCCAATTATAAGATTAATGAGTACTAGGGATGTAATGAATTAACCCTGCTGTATGTTACATATGAAAGTTGTAAAGAGAGTAAATCCTAAGAGTTCTCATCACAAGAAAAATAAATTTTTTTCTATTTCTTTAATTTTTTATCTAGATGAGTATTTACTAAACTTGTGATAATCACTTAATGATGTATGCAAATCAAATCATTACACTGTAGACTTTAAATGTATACAGTGCTGTATGACAATTAGCTCTCAATAAAACTGGAAGAAAAAAATGCATACGTAAAAATGGAGCTGGGTGCCAGTGGACTTTTGAGTTAACTGGTCCCAGGCTGCTGTGAAAAAGTAAACAACATAGGACCAATATACAAAGGTCATCTTTAGCTCATTTATACAACCTGTCTCCAGGGGATCCTAATGCTGCTGGTTCAAGAACACACTTTGCAAACCACTGACCTAGAGGCTTCTTTTGGGCAGAGTAGCTCTGGAAATGAGGGTGAGAGTCAGTTTCTTCTCCCAGACTGACGTTTCAAATAAAGTCTCATGCACTGGAGAGAAGGAACAGGGAAGGAGAGAGATGTTATTGTAGCAGAAGTGCTATGCACACAGAAGGAAGCATTAGAACTAAGGAAGAAATATTCTGTCCCCATATTCTAAAAAAAAAAAACACATATTTTTTTATTGGAACTTTTTTTCATTGTTGAGAAGCAGGAGCTCCAATGAGGACTGCGTGGTTTTCTATAAACAGAAACCAGTTTCATTACCCTGACAAACAACAGTACTTTGCCTGTGGGTGGCAAAAGCTGTTTATATATTCTTACCTTTATTAAGTAATCGCTGACTGAAAAGGATTATCTCACAAGTATTCTCAACAGACTTTCTTTAAAGAATTCCAAGAAATACATCTATTTTCAGCGTTACAAAAGGTATATAAACTGAGATCTCCTATTAAAGCTGTTTCCTTAATTCAGTTTTTAGTTTCTTTCATTTGTCCTTCACAAGATTCACGTCCCCATAATCATCCATTAGTTCAATCACTAATTTATTCATATAGTCTTGCATTGAGAACTGCCCTGGGTGCTTTGAGATGATGGATGTTGAAGCCACAGCTAGGAATGAAAAAACAAACAAAAACTTTTTTTTTTCCACTGAGACCTATATAAAGAAAATTAAAGAAAATTTGGTTACTGGAAGATTTTGACATGCTGCTCTCAGCTATTTTTTTTCCTTCCCTCCTCCCCATCACATTTAAAAGAATTAACACTAAATTAGCATGAAAAATTCAAGAGGGAAAAGACAACAGAACCACAATCCTAACGAAGAAAAACTCCACCATGAGATTTAGTGAAGAGAAATGTGTCACTTTACATGGTAGTTTTAATGACAGATGATGAATCTTCAGTAGGTTTTGTACTTCTTCCTGGCTGAAATCTCAAGCTGGCCGGAAGCTCCAGCCTCTTCCTCCTGTCCGTGTTGATACCAGTTGCCTAAGTACCTGTAATTATCCCCTATCAAGTGTCTCCTCTCCAACCTTGAACATTTCTTCTTGATTCATTATAATTAAGGAGCTAGTGTAGCCATTCAAGTTCACATTGTCAATGACCATGTAATCATCTTCCCTAGTGACCAGAATTCTTTTCTTTTTATGAGGTTACAATTCAATTTCTTCCAGCCATAAGGTCAAAAGAATCTGGAACAGTTAGCCTTCCCAGTGACTAATTACACACCTGTGACTCTGGTGCATATAAAAAAGACCTCTTAAATGGAAGGTGTCAAATTAAGAAATAATATACATTTGACTACTGAAGTCAATTAGACATAAAAATTAAAGACTGTGGATTCTTTACCTGTTACTGGAAGTGATGCTTGACACTCCACTTATCAATTTAAGACACATCTGTGTCCCTTCAAAATGTTAAAGTAATTTGTAAGTTGGAAGAGAATTAAAATGGCTCAAAGACTGGGAGAATACTGGCCAGGAGATTAAGATAATGTGCTCATGTCTGTTTCATATAATAACTTGTCCATCACTTTATTTTTTTCCCTTCTCAGATTTGCTTAAGTTCTTCTAAAATAGATTTTGTTACTTTCCCTACTAATGAGGCTTTTTACATTTTGTAAAGGATTCTGATTATTAGATCACCACACATGGCTAAGTGCCATGAGCAGATTTAGCCTCCGGCTTCCAAGACATAACACTGACCAGGGAAGACTTCTCTTTTTCCTATCAGCCTGAAATTTACTGTGGACCTTCCTCTTCACCTACAGATTTCAGTTTCACTTCTACACACACACCCCTCCCCAACTCCCTGTGCCTTTATCCTTCTTTCACCTCCAAGACAGTTGTTTTCAGCAGTGAGGCTGGAACCCTTGCAGGTCTAAGTTCAACAGGAAGTCTCTGTCAAGTCTCCATCTGTGTGTCTCAAGGGGATTTCCAGAAAGGAGGCTGCCTATGGTAGCCACAGTGCTCCTACCACCATAGCTCAAAGGGGCTGCTGGAAGGACGAGGTGTGTGACCCACAGCCAGCAACCTCCAAACTCTGCATTTCAGCTACCCTGAGATTCCAGGAAGTCAAATCGACCACCTCATCAGGAACAAAGGCAGGTGATCTTCACTCAAAAACATCTAAGTGATGACTCTGAATCCTGAAGAACAAACAAGATCCAGCTCCTGAACTTCTTGAAGTTGTTGCTGGTACCTCTTGGTCTCATAAGAGAAATAACTGTTGTTACTACCACCCACAATCCATTTACTTTTCTTTTGATAACTATACCTCAATTTCCCTCCGTGTAACATGTTTTCCCTGCTCTCAGCCAACACTCTTTGGATCACATTTTGCATGGCTGTGGGTGCCATGCAAAATGGACTGGGTGATACGAGTTCTCTGACCTGGCAGTTCTTTGACCTATTCCTGGATAGTAACTCTCTCCTCCAGGCTATCCTTTCCCACAGCACACCATGAGCATAGATTTTGCCTGGATCTTCTGTACCTTTGAAATAATGAACCCAATACCCCACTCTCTGAGTACAATATCAATCTTCCCAGTTGTTTCATTTAACACTTCCTCCAGGTCATAGACCCCTCTCATCTCTATGACCATGCTCTATCTTCACATCTTCCCTACCCACCTACAATCCTTAGACCCTTGCTTCAACCCTTACCTGCATCTCTCTTCCCCATTTTCCTTCTGCCTCACCAACCTGACATATCACTTATCATATATTATCTTAATTGTCTATTTAATTCTTTATCTTCCCTGTGAAACTACAGGCTATGAGAAGCATGGACTTTTTGATAACCATTGGATCCTCAGTGCCCAGCATCACTGTGCTTGACAAATAGCAGACAATTAACAAACTTATTCATCCAAAATATATCTCTTATGAATTGACTATGGGATGGAAACTGTGCTGAGTACTGAGAATGTGATGATCAGAAAATATTCAATAAGAACTCAGCCCTGCCTCACAGAGCTTAGTCTATTGGGTATAAAAGCAAAGCAGTGGCAACACTGCACTGAGTAAGACATGGTCCTGCAAGTCCAGGCAGTGACCAAGAACAAAGAGAGTGGTGTTCATTGCAGAGGAGTTTCAGAAGAACTTGCAATTCAGAGAATTAGCTGCCAAGTGGACAACTCACAGACAAATACATAATAAATAATTTCTTTCCCAAATATATTGAGGAAGTTGTCTCTTGAAATTAGAGACATTGACGCTTGCTACATATGTACTAAGAATTGGCCAAAGATCATAAAATGAAATAAGTTTTGATATGTTTCCTTGACAACAGGGATAAGGGAGAGATACCAAAAAAGGAAGTGGCAAAACTTTTTAAAACTTTTAAAACTATTTTACTAACCTGGAATCATTTTCAACAGATTGTACTGAGCACATGTATTATGTTTTCCCCTGGGATTTCCAGGCCTTGAGCCTCTCAAAGATCCATAAACATTGAACACTACTAACAGAAAAGGAGCATATAACACACCTGATGAAACATTTAGACGATAATAAACTGGGAGAATATGCAAAAGCCTGAGAAAGACAGAAGAAAAAATTATAAATGGCAGTTATATGAATCCAAATAACAAAATAACCAAATCTCAAGCACATGAATTAACATATTTTAATGGCAAAAAGAAAATAATAAAATGAGATAAACATCTTAAATACAAAAGGATAACCATTGGACTGCTTTAAATTTCAAGGACTCAGAAAAAAAATATTGAAAAGGACCCCATGATCATATCAGGATGCACTGGTAGTGTCCCAGGCAGGTACAGGGTATTCTTGAATGTGAGTCTGGG